>NW_024870757.1:4375000-4622500 GCF_019054845.1 Dipodomys spectabilis
AAAAGGTTGTTAGGGAAAAATTACCCGCAGAAGAAGCAAACATCACAAAAAAACAAAATGCCAGGAAACATGGCATACTTCTCTCAATACTGACATTGAATGTTAAAGATCTTAGCTCTTCAGTCAACAGACATACACCAGTCAGGTTCTGGTGGCTCACATCTGTAATCCTAGTTACTTAGGAGGCTGAGATCTGAGGATCGTGGTTCAAAGTAAGCCTGGGCAAGAAAGATTGTGAGACTCTTACCACCAATTAACCACTAGAAAACTGGAAGTGGAGTGGTAGCTCAAAGTGGTAGAACACTAGCCTTGAGCAAAAAGAGCTCAGAGAAAATGCCCAAGACGCAAGTTCAACCCCCATGACTGAAAAATCGAACAAATAAAACCCTCAAAAAACATAATGGATACTTAGATAAAAAAACAATATCTAAAACAAGATCTAACTCTTTGTTGCCTATAAGAAACACATGGCTTGGGGTAAAAAAATGGGTAAAAAAGACCTTCCAAGCAAATGGACTTCAAAAGTGTTTAGCATTAGCCATAATTATATCTGATACTATAGATTGCAAGCTAAAAATTAGTCTGAAGCAACAAAGTAGCTTCATATTAATGAAGGTAATGATCCATGAAGAAAAATTATGATTGTTAATATATATGCACCAAATAGCTCACACTCAGATTTATTAAATACTTCTGAACTTACAAACTTTGATAGATAATAACACAATAATAATTAGAGACTTCATTATTTCACTTTCACAGCTAGGTTATCCATACAAAAACATCAGTAAAGAAATCCTAGAATGGCAGCATTAAATGGCAGTGTAGATGAAATGAAATGATCAGACATCTACAGATGTTACAACACAATACACATTCTGCTTGGCAACTCATAAGACTTTCTAGAATAGATAGCAAGTCTGAGAAAATATAAGAAAATTGAAATATTCTATCAGACCAAAATGGAATTAAACTAGATCTCAACAGAAAAAAGATACTACAGACTGTATTCAAACATAGACACCAAACATAATACCAAACCTCAAATTATCTTGAAGAGCCATGGTAAGCCGGGAGCTGGTGGCTCACGCCTGTAATCCTAGCTACTCAGGAGGCTGAGATCTGAGGATCACGGTTCAAAGCCAGCCTGGGCAGGAAAGTCCGTGAGACTCTTATCTCCAATAAAACCACTGGAAAACCAGAAGTGGCGCTGTAGCTCAAGCGGTAGAGCACTTGCCTTGAGCTGAAGAGCACAGGGACAGCGGCCAGGCCCCCCATGACTGACCAAAAAAAAAAAAAAAGAAAGAAAAATACCATGGAAACAAAAACATGGTATTGGCACTGTATGTATGTATACTTTATAGGAAATCATGTCATTTACAGTAAAATGAATGCAATTGGAGGACATTAAAATGAAACATACTAAGTTCAGAAAACAAAAATCATGTTTTTAGTTATATGAAAACTATATATATTGGAAGAACAAAATATCCTAAATTTCTAAAATTCTGTATTTTCATATTGTTAGACCAATAAGGCTACAGGTTCTTATCTTTTAAAAATATGCACACATAAGTGCTTTGCTTTTTGTTTGCTTTGTTTTTTTTGTTGTGCTGGGAATAAAACTCAGTTGAGCATGCTTGGCAAGCACTATCTATCTATCTATCTATCTATCTATCTATCTATCTATATCTATCTGTCAGTTATAGGGCTTGAACTCTGGGTCTGGTTGCTGTCCCTGAGCTCTTCAGCTCAAGGCTAGCACTGTATCACTTGAGCCATTGTACCACTTCTGGTTTTCTGGTAGTTTTATTGGAGATAAGAGTTTCATGGCCTTTCTTGTCTGGGCTTGCTTTGATTGGTGATCCTCAGATCTCTGCCTCCTGAGGAGCTGAGTAGCTACCAGCACCCGGCTAGGCAAGCACTATTTACAGCACTAACTACAATACAAACCCTCTTTTCTTTTTAATTCTGATCAGAGATCTCAAACTGCTTTTCATAAATAAATAAATCACAAACTGCTTTTCATAAATAAATAGCATACACATTAATATACTGCTGAACCGAATTACAAAAGAGACTCAGAGACAAAGGTATAGTAGAGGGTGCATAATTTTGAAATATATTGAAAGGGTATAAATTTGATTGAAAGAGATGGTTTGCAGCTATGAAAATTGAACAAGGAAGCACGTTGAAATTGTTTTGGGAAGGTAGGGTTTGAGAAGGGGGAAAGGAAATTGATATATGGGGTGAGATTGATTGGGACATATTTTAAACCGGTGTCTTTTCTGGGGATAGCAACTGAGTAGGAGGGAGATGTTTTCATATATCTTTTTTTTTTTTTTTTTTTTTTTTGCGGTCGTGGGGTTTGAACTCTGTGCTTGGGTGCTGTCCCTGTGCTCTTCAGCTCAAGGTGAGCTCACTACCATCCCAGCCCTATTTTTCAATTTTGAGTCTTATGTATGATCTATACAATTTTAAAATGATAGTACAAATGATTGATTTTTTTTGGTTGGTTATAGGGCTTGAATTCAGGGTCTGGGTGCAGTCCCTCAGCTCTTTTGCTCAAGGTTAGTGCTCTCCCACTTTGAGCCACAGTGGTAGTTCTAGTTTTCTGGTGGTTAATTGGCGATAAGAGTCTTAT
The DNA here is from genome assembly GCF_019054845.1 of Dipodomys spectabilis. Lineage (NCBI taxonomy): Eukaryota > Metazoa > Chordata > Mammalia > Rodentia > Heteromyidae > Dipodomys > Dipodomys spectabilis. The sequence continues at coordinate 4,377,645 of NW_024870757.1, forward strand.
AAGCCGGGTACCTGTGGCTCATGCCTCTAATCCTAGCTACTCAGGAGGCTGAGATATGAGGATCACAGTTCAAAGCCAGCCTGGGCAGGAAAGTGCTTGAGACCTTTATATCCAATAAGCCACTAGAAAACCGGAAGTGGCACTGTGGCTCAAGTGGTAGAGCACTCACCTTGAGCTGAAGAACACAGGAACAGTGCCCAAGCACAGAGTTCAAGTCCCATGACTGCCAAAAAAAAAAAAAAAGAGTCTTACAGATTTTGCCCCTGCTGGCTTTGTACCCTAATCCTCAGATCTTAACCTCCTGAGTAGCTAAGATTACAGGCATGAATCACTGGCACTTGGCTCAACTGATTTTTTTTTTAAATCAGTTGTGGGGCTTGATCTCTGGGCCTGGGTGCTGTCCCTCAGACCTTCAGCTCAAGGCTGGTGATCTACCACTTGAGCCACAGCACCACTTCTGGTTTTCTGGTGAGTTATTGGAGATACAATTCTCATAAACTTTACAGCTTGGGTTAGCTTTGAACCACAATCCTCAGATCTCAGCCTCTTGAGTAGCTAAGGATTATCGGCGTGAGCCACCAGCACCTGGCTGATTTTTTTAAAGTATATTTGTTCATATTTCTTCATTTTGTTTTCACAAGAACATAACTTAGAGATGTTTTTAATCACTGAGAGATCAAAGAATGAGAGTTTTAACTAGGAGGAGGGTGATAGAACCCGACCAGGAAGCTTTTCCTTACTTTTTTTCGAGACGCTCATCTAGAGCATCAGTAGCAGTATGTTGAGAAGTGTTGGTTACTGTTGATGTATTAATAGGGTAAAAAATGAGCCGGGCACACTCGTCTTTGAGCTGAAGAACACAGGCACAGCGCCCAAGCCCAGAGTTCAAGCCCCATGACCGACCAAAAAAAAAAGAGTAACATCTCATTTTGTGTGAGTGTAAACAGGGGATTTTTTTTTTTGTCGGTCATGGGGATTGAACTCTAGGCATGGGCGCTGTCCCTCAGCTTGTCATCTCCAAGGCTGGCAATCTACTACTTGAGCCACAGTGCCACTTCGTGTAAACTGCTGATTTGAACTGTCAGAGCAGTGCTTCCTAGACTCAGTTTTGTGATGGTCTCTTGTGTATGGTGTGTTAAAACTAGTTTGTTTCTAGTATTATACTAAAATGTATAATCTCTTTTAATCTTTCAAAAAAAAGTAGCTATGTGTTTCATAGTCTTAAAAAGCATCGACTTTTTTGAATAGGAGAAAGAGTGAGGCACACCTAAGCTTGAGCATGTCTTCAAGAATATACTATATTTAGCTGGGTGCCAGTGGTTCATGCCTGTAATCCTAGCTATTCAGGAGGCTGAGAGCTGAGGATTGCAGTTCAAAGCCAGCCTGGGCAGGAAAGTCTGTGAGACTCTTATCTCCACTCAGAAAACCAGAAGTAGCACTGTGGCTCAAGTGGTAGAGCACTAGCCTTGAGCTGAAGAGCTGAGGAACAGCGCTCAGGCCCAGAGTTCAAGCCCCATGACCGGACAACAAAAAAAAGAAGAATATTCCATACTATTTGGTAGCAAAAGCATCTTATTCTGAGAAAAAGAGTGAGTGAGATTGGTCTAGGCAGGGGCAGTGAGCTTTTCAAGAGCTTAGTAAAAGAGTTGTTTTGACAGTAAAATTAGCTACAAGGTTAGGTTTTTAGATTTGTAGTTATATAACTCATGGTTATAAATATTCCTATTCTATTCTATCTTTAATAGATCAGAATTCAGAACTTCAAGGAAAAGCAAATGAGATTGAGAAAGCATTTCATACTTTACAGCAGAAATGGAAAGAAGAATGTAGAAAATGTGAACATGATTTGGAGGAAAGAGACAGTATAATTCAAAATTGCAATCGAGAATATGATATACTTATGAAGGAGAAAAGCAAACTAGAAAAAAATCTTCAGGTAAAATTTTTTTGTAAATGAAAATTTCCATATGAAATATAGAGATATGTAGTATATTACATAAGTTAGAAAATTGATCTCAAGATACTTGCATTTTATATTATTAAAAGCTTGAACCAAATTTACATCTTGTAACTGTGGTACACATAGAAAAAGCAAATTCCTTTTTATTGGCATTTTTATGAGTCTCTTTCATAATATACTTCAGCAGTGTATTAATGTGTATACTGTTTATTTAAGAAAAGCAGTTTGAGATCTCTGATTAGAATTAAAAAGAAAAGAAGGCTTGTATTGTAGCTCAGTGATATGAATAGTGCTTACCTAGCATGCTCACCTGAGTTTTATTCCCAGTATTACAAAAGCAAACAAAAAGCAAAACACTTATGTGTGCATATTGTAAAAAGATCAGAATCAGTAGCCTTTTTGTTCCAACTATGAAAATATGGAATTTTAGAAATTTAGGCCCTCGATTTTGGTTTCAGTATTCAATTAAGTTAGAGAAGTATTAGTATGTTAGATACAAGTATCATTATCTATATAGAACATATTCTGCAAAGACTTATGAAATGTAATGTATTTAACTTTTACTTAAATTACTCTGAGCTAAACTTGTTCTTATTTATTTATTTTTATTTATTTTTGCCAATCCTGGGGCTTGAACTCAGGGCCTGAACATTGTCCTCAGGTCTCTTTGTGCTTATTGCTAGCATTCTACCACTTGAGCCACAGTGCCACTTCTGGTGCTGAGGAATCAAACTGACAGCTTCATGCATGCAAAGCTTGCAAGCATTCTACTGCTAAACCACATTCCTAGCCACATTTCTTCTTCTTCAGGTCATAGGACCTGAACTCTGGGCCTGGGCGCTGTCCCTCAGCTCTTCAGCTCAAGGCTAGCGCTCTACCATTTGAGCCACAGTGCTACTTTTGGCTTTTTCTGCTTATGTGCTGCTGTGGAATCAAACCCAGGACTTCATGCATGCAAGAAAGCAATCTACCACCGAGCCACCTTTCCAGCCCTTGTTCTTATTTATTTATTTATGGTCTGGTCATGGAGCCTGAACTCTGGGTCTGGGTGCTGTCCCTCAGCTCTCCAGCTCAAGGCTAGCATTCTACCACTTGAGCCAAAGCACTACTTCTGGCTTTTTTCTTCTTCTGCTTATATGGTGCTGAGGAATCAAACCCAGGGTCTCATGCATGCAAGGCAAGTTGTCTCTACCACTGAGACAACTTCCCAGTCCTTGTTCTTATTTTTTTAAATGCTAGTTGTAGGATTTGAACTCAGGGCCTGGGTGCTGTCCCTGAGCTTTTTATGCAAGACTAGTACTCTACCACTTGAGCCATAGTTCCACTTCTGGTGATAATTGGTGATAAAAGTTTTATGGATTTTCCTGCCTAGGCTAGCTTCAAACTGCAATCCTCAGACTTCAGCCTCCTGAGTAACTAGGATTATATGTGTGAGCCATTGGCACTGTGCTTTTTTTTTTCCTTCTTAAAGTATTTGTATGGAGTTGTTAGCACCTTAGCAGTTAGATTTTGAATTGACTATATTTATGTTTATGAATTAATAGTAAATAAATAGATATGAGCTGTGCGCCGGTGGCTCACTTCTGTAATCCTAGCTACTCAGGAGGCTGAGATCTGAGGATCGCAGTTCAAAGCTAGCACAGGAAGGAAAGTCTGTGAGACTCTTATCTCCAATAAACTACTAGAAAACCAGAAGTGACACTGTGGCTCAAGCAGTAGAGCGCTCACCTTGAGCTGAAGAGTTGAGGGACAGTGACCAAGCCCAGAGTTCAACCCCCATGACTGACCAAAAAAAAAAAGATATGAGTTCTGAATTCTGAAAATGGTTTTAGTGAAATGTATCTGACTACAAATTTTTTTATAAGTGTTTAGTAAATGTAAAAGTCGTGGCACAAGGGTTCCCAGATACTTTTAGCAAATTTTTTGTTTGATTTCCTTTTTGTCAGTAATCCTAGTTTTTTTTTTTTTTTTTTTTTTTTGTCGGTAGTCCAAGAAACCTTCCTCCTCACATCGCAACCTTCTGAGTAAGGATGATTATAGGCATGAGATAATTGGTCCTCAGCTGCTTTAGCTATTATTTAAATGATGTTTCATGACTTTTGCCCTGGCAAAATAATACTCCTGTATAGTTAGGATTACTGGTGTGAACCATTGCATCTGGCTTGAGATGGGTGTCACTTGCTTTTTAATTTTTTGTCTGGATTGACCTACAGCTGTTGTCCTCCTGTCTCTGAGTAGCTGGGATTACAAGAGTGAGTCACTATACCTAGCTTTCCCATTTGGAATGCATTGTTTTCTATAAAATTTGTATAAATTATCAGAGATAATCTATTTGTTCAGGTTTAGAGATTTCTATATTTTCTGGCATCTACTTTCTGTCTCTCTCTACCATTTAATGTTATTTTGTGCTAACATCAGAAGTTAAGCTTTTCAGAAAATTGAGTCACATATATCTGCAACACAAATATATATTACCTGCTTAAAATAAATAAGTAACCCTGACTTTTTTTTGGATTTAGGTTCTGAATGGTCAAACCATCATTATTATCAAAACAATAGTTTTATTAAGATTTTAATGTGACCAAAAAGGCTATAGGTTCTTATCTTTTTACAATATGCAACAGAAGTTGAATTCTCAGGTTTTTAAAAAAATAATCTTTAGGTAAGGATAACACTATGTACTTTTAACTTGGGTTGAAGGATGGAAGATAGCCTTTCTTAATGTAAAAGTAAAGCAAGATTTTGTTCATATGAAGGAAGCATTGGAAACACATCAGCAAGAGAAGAATGATATGGAGTCTCATATCAGGGAGACAGCAGTGGAGGAGTTTAGATTACAAGCTGAACAATGGGAAGCAGAAAGAAGAGAGTTACAGTTTATAGTACAGGTATTTAAAAACTAGCTTCTTGAATGTCTTTTTAATAATTATGATATTAGAATTATATTAGAATAATTTGCTAACTAATTCAAAGGGATGATAACTCCTTGTTTTGATCTCTGGAAGACTACTTTGCATGAAAATACCACAAGTATTAAAAATAGATAGCATGAGTGTTAGAATTGGGTGACTTCCATTGCATTTATATATATATATATATATGTATATATATATATATAATATTATTGTCAAAGTTATATACAGAGGGGTTACAGTTACATAAGGTTATTAGTACATTTCTTGTCAGACATGTAACTCCTTCTTTCATTTTTCTCCCATTTTCCCTCTCCTCCATTTCCTCACTCCAAGTAATACAGATCTTGTGAATATTGCTGTTGCATTGTTTTCCCCCTTGTCCTTTGTCTCACCATTCTGTTGTTCCCCTTCCTTTCCCTAATTCAAATAAATGTATACACAATACCAGGGTACCAAAATCAAATACAGTGACAACAGGAATATACCATAGGGGGAAGAACCTACAAAAGAAACAAAAAAAAATCACATAGTATATTAAAAACAACAACAAAGAAAAGCCTCTTGTGTCCATGTCTTGGAGTTCATTTTGTTTAGCATCATCTTATAAGGTTATATGTACTTAGCTATTGAGCTATTCTGCTCATCTGCTAAGACATATACTAATTATTGCAACTAAGGGAAACCATGGGTCCTATGTTTCTTTGGGTCTGGCTTACTTCACTTAATATGATTTTTTCTTGTTCAACTACTCTGGAAAACTGTATGGAAGTTCCTCAAAAGACTGCACATCGAGCTCCCCTATGAACCAGCAATCCTATTTCTAGGCATTTACCCAAATGATCACAAACAAGGCCATATTAAAGCTACCGGCACAACTATATTTAGCACAGCATTATTTACCATAGCTAAGATATGGAACCAACCCAGGTGCCCCTCAGCAGATGAATCAGATGAATGGATCAAGAAAATATGATACACACACACACACACACACACACACACACACACACACACACACACACACAATGGAATTCTATGCTTCCATCAGAAAAAAATGACACCACCCCATTTGTAAGGAAATGCATTTTTGTGTGTGTGTGCTGGTCCTGGGGTTTGACCTCAGGGCCTGAGTGTTATCTCTGAACTTTTTTTCCTCAAGGCTAGCACTCTACCTCTTGAGCCACAGTTTCATTTCAGGCCTTTTGAGTTTATTGGAAAAGTTTCATGGACTTCCTGCACAGGCTGGTGTTGAATCCTGATTCTCAGGTCTCAACCTACTGAGTAGGGTTACAGATGTGTGCCTCTAGCACCTGGCTGCATTGCATTTTTTAAAAAAGGATCCTTATATATAGTTGGCATTGTGTTTTTCCTGTTTAAGACAGAGACTAATAATAGTCTTACTAGGGTAAATAAATAGGAGAGTTTTGGATAGTAGAAAGGATCCTTACAAATTATGTAGTATAGTGGCATTTAAATTCTTCTCTCTCTCTCTCTTTTTTTTTTTTTTGGTGCTGATACTGGAGGTTGAACTAAGGGCCTGGGCACTGTCCCTGAGCTTTTGTGCTCAAGGCTAGCCCTCTATCACTTGAACCACAGCACCACTTCCAGCTATTTTCTGGTTAATTGGAGATAAGACACTCAGACTTGTTTGCCTTGGATGACTTTGAACTCCAATCCTCAGGTCTCAGCCTCCTGAGTAGCTAGGATTATAGTGCTTGGATTTTGAGTTTTTCTTTTTTCCTTCCTTCCTTCCTTCCTTCCTATCTTCCTTCCTTCCTATCTTCCTTCCTTCCTATCTTTCTTTCTTTCTTTCTTTCTTTCTTTCTTTCTTTCTTTCTTTCTTTCTTTCTTTCTTTCTTTCTTTCTTTCTTTCTTTCTTTCTTTCTTTCTTTCTTTCTTTCTGTCTTTCTCTCTCTTTCTTTCTCTTTTTCTTTCACCAGTTTTGGAGCTTGAACTCAGGGCCTGGTCACTGTCTCTGAGCTTCTTTTTGCTGAAGGCTAGCACTGTACCATTTATGCCACAGTGCCACTTCTGGCTTTTTCTGTTTATGTGGTACTGAGGAATCGAATCCTGGACTTCATGTATACAAGGGCAAGCATTCTGCCACAAAGCCACATTGGTAGCCCAAGCTGTTTTTACAAAGTAAATTTTTTTCATTATATTCTATTCTCTTTTTCATAAATGCACATAATCCTCAAGATTTCATAGTCCAGTATGAAGGGTACTGATTACATCAAACACCCTTTATAGATGAATAGATGGAGATTTAGCAGTTACTGATTTGCTCAGATTGTAGACTAAGTAACTGTTGTGGGAAAAGAGTACAAGTCTTCAGAATCTTATTCAGTGTATTTGCATCTTCTCAGAAGAGTTTCTGTTTTTATTTTAAAGGAGAGATTAAAAAAACTCCAACTGTTAGTTGTGTTGTTGAATATTTTAAAGGATATTTGTGAACAGTTAATCACTTTCAAGAAAAATACAAAGTAACCAATTAATTTAAAATTTTAGGACTGGGGCATGGAACAAGTGGTAGAGCACCTTCCTAGGAAATGCAGGATTCTGAGTTCAAATTTCAGTACTACCAAAAATATTTCAAATAAGTTTCAGTCATGTTTTCTATTATTTGTTTTGTGGAAAGATACTGTGTCTGTAGGTAATTTTTACACACAAAATGACAAATTGAAGTAGCCTTTATATAAATGTCAAAAGTACACTTTTTCACAAGAATGAAAAATTTCCATCTAAATAATTTTTGGGGGTGGTGTGTATTTACATGTGCTTTCAGGGCCTAGTATTTTCTTGGCTAGCTCTGCACCAAATGAGCCACTTCTCCAGACCTGCTTTTTGCTGTTTTAGAGATGGAACCTTTCAGATTTTTCTGCCTGGGTGACATGAATCTTATTCCTCAGATCTCGGCTTTCTGAATAACTAGGTTAACAGATCTGAGCCACTGGCACCTTGCTCTAAAATAAATTTTGAGGTAGCTTTGTGATATAAACAATTTGCAAGGGCTGGGAAGGTGGCTCAGTGGTAGAGCGCTTGCTTTGCATGCCTGAGGCCCTAGGTTCGATTCCTCAGCACCACATAAGCAAAGAGAAAAAATCCGGAAGTGGTGCTGTGGCTCAAGTGGTAGAGCGCTAGCCTTGAGCTGAAGAGCTGAGGGACAGCACCCAGGCCCAGAGTTCAGGCCACACGACCAACCCGCCCCCCCCCCAAAAAAATTAAAAAAAAAACAAAAATAAACAATTTGCAAGACAGAAACTGTCCAAAAATATGAAGAAAATAAGAGGAACTTTATTTCTTTTAGAGTATTAGCTTGCAGTAAGTAGTGGAAATACTGAATTTATTGCATGACTATACTAAGCCATGACTTCTCGAATCTTTGATCTTTACAAAATGCTTTTCTTCCCAACTCTGGAAACAGGATGGACACTACAACCACTCCTTTTATTTCAATTTTTAATTTCTTTTTTTTTTTTTTGTGGTGCTGAAAATGGACTCTAAGGCCTGACACCTGTTAGCCAGGTGGTCTGCCACTGAGATATATCTCCTTTTTACATTCTTGGTATGCCATCTGTTATTTGTATAGTTATTGGTTCATTTGTTCCCTAAATGCATTTTTTTATCGGTTTTGAGGCCTGAACTCTGGGCATGGGCGCTGTCCCTCAGCTCTTCATCTCAAGGCTAGTGCTCTACCACTTGAGCCACAGTGCTACTTTCGGCTTTTTCTGCTTATGTGATGCTGAGGAATCGAACCCAGGGCCTCATGCATGCAAGGAAAGCATTCTACCACTAAGCATCTTCCCAGCTCCCCTAAATGCTTTCTGAACTCTACTACTGAAGGTACTGAGAATATAAAATTGATTAGATATGTTTTCTGTCCTGAATTGTCTTTCAGCATAGAGAGACATGTAAAAGTGAGAAAAAACATAGGGCTGGGAAGGTGGCTCAGTGGTAGAGCGCATGCCTTGAATGCATGAGGCCCTGGGTTCGATTCCTCAACACCACATAAGCAGAAAAAATAAAAAAGTTGGAAGTGGCGCTGTGGCTCAAGTGGTAGAGTGCTAGTCTTGAGCTGAAGAGCAGAGGGACAGTGCCCAGGCCCAGAGTTCAGGCCCCACGACTGGATCCAAAAAAACCCAAAACATTATAATATCATTTTGAAGAAATGCTGTGGAACCATAAAAATGATTATAGTTGCCTAGTCTTCCTATCAAGTAATATTTGGTCTGTTTTAATAATTGTCTTAACAGCTACCTGGAATAAGCTTAAGTAAAAGCACATAATTCTTTCATTTTGAACAATCAGAAATCTGTAGTGCTACCAGCCATAGATCTAAACTTACAAAGTAGGATCAGAGACCTATATTTAAAATATGTGATTGAAGCTGTGCATCAGTGGCTCAGGATCACAGTCTAAAGCCAGCTGGGCAGGAAAGTCCATGAGACTTTTTTTTTCCTCTGTGGTCAGTCTTGGGGCTTGAACTTAGGGCCCAGGCCTAGAGTTCATGCCCCACGACCGGACACCCCCCCCCCCCCCCCAAAAAAGAAAGTAATACCATTTTTGAACTCTGACAGGTATTTTAGATCATGATCTCAGCAGAATTCTTCAAAATGGCGCAAATATTTTGTAAAAAGAATTTGAAATGTAAATGCTTTGTTTGTGCTATGAGTGATGTATTTCAAAAACAGAAGTCTCACCAAAAAAGAAAGGAAGGAAGGAAGGAAGGAAGGAAGGAAGGAAGGAAGGAAGGAGAATGGAAGGATGGAAGGATGAAAAATGGAAGGAAGGAAGGAAGAAAGAAAGAAAGAAAGAAAGAAAATAATACATAAACTAAAAAAAGAGAAGTGTGCAAAAAAGAGTTTTCAGACCAGGTTTATGCCTCTGTAGACTGTATAATACGTTAAAGACAGATCTAGGGATAACCAGGAGAAACTTACATGAAAAAGAAATGCCTTTGGGTTGGGAAGGTGGCTCAGTGGTAGAGTGCTTGTCTTGCATGCGTGAGGCCCTGGGTTCAATTCCTCAGCACCACATAAGCAAAAAGAAAAAAGCCAGAAGTGGTGCTGTGGCTCAAGTGGTAGAGCACTAGCCTTGAGCTGAAGAGCTGAGGGACAGCGCCCGGGCCGAGTTCAGGCCCCACGACTGACAAAGAAAAAAAAGAAAAGAAAAAAATGCCTTTGTGGTTTCTTGTATCTTCTTAGCAAATGATGCAAGAAATAGCTGGCATTGGTGTAGTCTCTCTTTTTTCAAACTGGAAATACCTTCTAAAATTATTTGTAAAGTTTTTTTAAACTAGAAATAAAATTGCAATGTGTTTATTGTAAAACTTTTTCTAATTTAGGAAATTTTAAAAGCAGAAAGATTTTCCCCTTTTTCCTCTAATGCCATTCTTTAAGGTTACATTGGTATAAAAATATATTTACATAAAACTATATGCTTCAATAATATTTTTGCATCTATCTTATGATTATGTCTTATTCTTTTAGTTTCTTTGGCATGTACATGTTCATAATATATTTCTTTCAAATTTTTGTTCTAATTTTTATTGAATTGGTGATACAGCTCAGAGGAAGACTGCTTGCTTAAGATTTGAAAAGGTTTGAGTTAAATCCTAGCATCAGAAGCTGGGCGCTGGTGGCCATGCCTGTAATCCTAGCTACTCAGGAGGCTGAGATCTGGGGATTATGGTTCAAAGTCAGCCCAGGCAGGAAAGTCTGTGAGACTCTTATCTCCAATAACCCACCAGAAAACCAGAAGTGGCGCTGTGGCTCAATCAGTAGAGTGCTCACCTTGAGCTGAAGAGCTGAGGGATAGTGCCTAAGCCCAGAGTTCAAGCCCCACGACCTACCAGAAAAGAAAAAAAAAATCCTAGCATCAAAACAAAATACCAGGGCTGGGATTGTGGCTTAGTGTTAGAGTGCTTGCCTAGCATTCATGGAGCTTTGGGTTCGATTCCTCATTACCACATAAATATAAAATCCAGAAGTGGCACTGTGGCTCATGCGGTAGAGTGCTAATGTTGAGCAAAAGAAGCTTGAGACAGTATGCAGGCTCTGAGTTCAAGCCCCAGGCACAGGACTGGCAAAAAAACAAAAGTACCAGCTAGTGCTGATGGCTCACACCTGTAATTCTAGCTAACCAGTAGGCAGAGGTCTGAAAATTTTGGTTCTAAGCTAGTGAGGCAAAAGAGACTCTTCACTTAACACCAAAAAGCTGAAAGTGGAGCTTATGGCTCAAGTGGTAGAAGGTCTGTCATGAACAGAAAAAACTAAGTGACAGTACCCAGACACCCTAAGTTCAAGCCCTAGTACTGTTACAAAAAATAAAAACTAAATCCCAAACACTGTACACCAAAAACGAACAAACAAACAAAAATCCAGCAACAGCTGGGGAACAAACAGACAAAAATCTAGCAATAGCTGGGTGCCAGTGGCTCACACCTGTAATCCTAGCTACTCAGGAGGCTGAGATCTGAGCATCACAGTTCTAAACCAGCCCTGGCAGGAAAGTCCATGAAACTATTATCTCTAATAATCCACTAGTGGTGTTGTGGCTCAAGTGGTAGAGGGCTTGCCCTGAGCTGAAGAGCTGAGGGACAGTGGCCAGGCCCAGAGTTCAAGCCACATGACTGACAAGCAAATAAAAATCCAGCAACAAAGGGCCAAAATAGCTAGATTTACTGACATCCTTCTCTATACACACTCTTTGGGTGGTTCTCTTGTGTAATGCTTAGATATATAATTGCGTGGTTAACAAACTTATGGTTTCATAATTATGATACACATGACACATATTGTATCAATTGGTATTTGACAGTAACAAACTTCTTTTTTAGTATTGGGATTTGAACTAAAGGCCTTGAATTTGTTAGCCAGATGTTCTGACACTTGAACCACACTGACATCCCGTTTTTTGCTTTATGTGTGAGGGCCTGAGTTTAGTCCCCAAACAAAACACTAGCTGGAGCTAGTGGCTAACTCTGGTAAATTCTAGTTACTCAGGAGGCTGAGATCTCAAGATTGAAGCAAACCCAGGCAATTTTAAGATTGTTTCTCATGGTTTTGCATGGAACTGGCTATGCAAATCCTGCAACCCTCCTACTTTTTTACCTGTGTCTTCTCTATTGCTGAGATGACAGGTGAGCATCACCACACTCAGCTTATTGACTAAAGTAGGATCTTGCTAGTTTTTTGTCTGAGTTGGCCTTGAACTGCAAAACTTCCTGACCTCTGCCTTCTGGTAGCTGGAATTATAGAAGTGAGTGACTGTACTGTCAACAAACTTCGGTTATAGAACTGTTCTGGCTTTGGGAATATATTGAGGTGATACTTGGCGCTGTCAAGGAATAAGATGATACTAGATTGAGATTTTTAACTAGCTCTTTTTTTCCAATTTGTGTGGCTTGAACTCTGGGCCTGGCACTGCCCCTTAGCTCTTCAGCTCAAGGCTAGTGCTCTACGACTTGAGCCACAGTACCACTTCTGGCTTTTTCTGCTTATGTGGTGCTGAGGAATCGAACCCAGGTCCTTAAGGCAAACACTCTAGCACTGAGCCACCTTCCCAGCCCCTTAACTAGCTGTTTTGATATATTTTATGAGCTAGGAAGCAATACTTTGCTCTGGTATTTTTCTAACTATATTTTTATAATTAAATGCTTTACAATTGAAACTATGCTTTGGAATTGAGAAACGTCTATATACGTTCATATAGGTTATACTTTTTGCCCTCTGTTTTTGGAATATGTGAAAACAAGTTTATTTTTTTTTAACAGAACCGTGTAGTTTCCTCTGATGTTAAATGTCAGCTCAAAAACAAGCCCCATTTAAAAGTGTTTTAAATTCAACACCTCCCCCTAGTGGCACAAAGAAGAAACATCAATTTCAAATGTCAGTACTGTAATTTTCTGTTTTTTGTTTTTTTTGTTTCCTGTTTTTTTGTTTTGTGGTATAGAGGATTTGAACCTATGGCCTTGTGCATAGACTTAAACACCACTGCTTGAGCCATGTCCCTATTGTTTGTAGTTTTTTTCTGAGATTAAAGTCTTGCCAACTTTGCTCTGGCTGGTGTTGAATTCAGAATCTTCCTGCTTAGGTCTCTTCAGTATATAGGATTATAATAGGTATTAACCTACACTAAGCTGCTGCAGTAAGGATTATTTTTGAGATATTCTTTTTTTTGTTTTTATTTTATCAGTCGTGAGCCTGAACTCTGGGCACCATCCCTCAGCTCTTCAACTCAAGGCTAGTGCTCTACCACTTGGGCCATAGCACCACTTTTTCAGCTTTTTCGGCTTATGTGGTGCTGAGGAATCGAACCCAGGGCCTCATGCATGCAAGGAAAGCACTCTACCACTGAGCCACCTTCCCAGCTCCTGCAGTAAGAATTATATTGTGGTGCACATGTACACATGCCAATTCTCATTCTTTTTCACATTAATTATCTGGTAGTCTTTGGTTTGATTAAAAAATAAATACTATGACAGAATGTTTAAAGTTAACTTTATATAGGTTGTAAGCAAATGAATCAGGAGCTTTTATGACAAATACCCATTACAACCAACTTATACCATTAAAGTAACTAGTATCTTCCACCTACATCATGTTAGTGTTTTCTATAGTTGCTTAAGTGTTGTATCATTGAAGACTAGCTGTTTTAATGAATTTTCTATCATACTACCATCATTCTGTATTTGATATTTAGTTTCTATTTCCTTTCTTCCTTTTGTTGGTTGTGGGGCTTGAACTCAGGGTCTGGGCGCTGTCCCTGAGCGTCTGTGTTTAAGGCACTCTACCACTTGAGCCATAGTGTCACTTCAGTTTTTTGAGTGGTTCATTGGCGATCAGAGTCTCCTGGAGACTTGGCTGCCTGGGCTGGCTTTGAACCCTGATCCTCAGATTTCAGCCTCCTGAATGACAAAGATTACAGGCATGGGTCAGTAGCACCTGGCTGTCTGTTTCCTTTTGACTCTAGCCATATTATTATTTCAGCAATTTGTTTCATTTACATTCTGTGTGACATATAGAGAATATTACACAGTATGCATGTTTGTCCAGGTTATCCTTTTTGAGATTTATCACAGCTAATAAATAGTTCTCGTTCACTAATTTTATTTTATAGTAAATATAAATGATAATGTAACATAACTAATTTAGGCATTACTAACTGGGATTTAAGTTATTTCCAGGTTCAAATTTTAAAATGTTTATATGAATATCCAATATTCTTGTTTATGTAGGTATGTGTTTAGCATATGTCCAATATTAAGAAATTAACTGATCTATAGATTTAGTGAAATTTTTATCAAAATGACATTCTTCATAGAACTAAACAAAAATAAAAAACAATCCAAATTTTTTATGAAACCAGAAAAAATAACCAGAGCAGTTAAAGCAACCCTGAGTAAGGACAGTAAAACAAGGAGGCATTATACTACTTGACATCTAGTGAGTGATGATTCACTATTTTTTGTTTGTTCGTTTTTGTTGGTCATGGGGCCTGAACTCTGGGCCTGGGCACTGTCCCTCAGCTCTAGGCTAGCATTACCACTTGAGCCACAGCGCCACTTCCAGCTTTTTCTGTTTATGTGGTGTTGAGTAATTGAACCCAGGGCCTTATGCATGCAAGGCAAGCACACTACTTGACTTTAAAATATACATACAAAGAAGGAGCATGGGGCTGGGAAGGTGGCTCAGTGGTAGAGTGCTTGCCTTGCATGCATGAGGCCCTGGGTTCGATTCCCCAGCACCACATAAGCTAAAAGAAAAAAGCCGGAAGTGGCACTGTGGCTCAAGTGGTAGAGCGCTAGCCTTGAGCTGAAGAGCTGAGGGACAGCGCCCAGGCCCAGAGTTCAGGCCCCAACACCGGACCCCCCCCAAAAAAAATAAATAAATAAAATAAAAATAAAAAGAAGGAGCATGATAGTAACACCCGTGGCCATGCCTGTAATCCTAGCTACTCAGAAGGCTAAGTCCTAAAGAACTGAAGTTCAAATTCAGCCTGGGTACAGAAGTTTGAGAGACTCTATCTCCAGTTAACCAGTCAAAATGAGACATGGCTCAAGTTCCATCTGTAAGCAGAAAGCCAAGTGAGAATGAGAGGCCCTGGGTTGAGGTCCCAGTACTGTCACACAAAAAACCCAGGAACTGAAAAACAAAATAGCATGGTATTGACCCAGAAACAGACTTCACAGATCAATGGAACAGAATAGAAAAATTTGAAGTAAATCCAGATGTCCACAGCCAACTGATTTTTGACAAAAGGGCTAAGTTCACATACTGGAGAAAGGATACTCTTTTCAATAACTAGTTCTGAGAGAAATGTACATACACAAGCAGAAGATGAAACTAGACTTGTGTGTTTCCCCAGGTAGAAAAATCAACTCAAAAATTTTAAAGCCTTAGAGGTTACCCCAAATCATGAAACTATTAGAAGAAAACAGGAGAAATGCTTTAGGAGATATTAATGGGCAATAATGTTTTTGGATAAGACCCCAAACACAGGAAACAAAAACAAAAACAGACAAATGGTACTACAGTTTAGAAAACTTTTATACAGCAAAGGAAATGTCTTCTTTTGGACATCTGCTTACTTCTTCAGTAATCTTATTTCAAATTTTTGAGATGAATCTTCCAAGTTGAAAGAAAAAAAAAACTTTAAATAGTAATAAATTTAACTCTCTTTTTTCTTTTTGTTGGTCATGGGTCTTGAACTCTGGGTTTTGGCACTGTCCCTCAGCTCTTCAGCTCAAGGTGAGCACTCTACCACTTGAGCCACAGTGCCACTTCCAGTTTTCTGGTGGTTTATTGAAGATAGGAGTCTTATGGTCTTTCCTGCCCGGGCTGGCTTTGAACCATAATCCTCAGATCTCAGCCTCCTGAGTAGCTAGGATTATAGGCATGAGCCACCAGCACCTAGCTTAACTTCCTTTCTTTAAAACTTAAAACACTCATTTTTATATCACATCCATGTATATATATATTTTTTTTGGAGCAGGGGTTGGGTTTGGTCGTGGTCCTGAACTCTGGGCCTGGGTGCTGTCCTTCAGCTCTTCAGCTCAAGGCTAGCATTCTACCACTTGAGCCACAATGCCACTTCTGGCTTTTTTTTTCTGTTTATGTGGTGCGGAGGAATTGAACCCAGGGCCTCATGCATGCAAGGCAAGCCCTCTACCACTGAGCCACCTTCCCAGCCCCACATCCATATTTTTTTATGATTAACAATTGAACTATTGAAGATTAAAAGGGCATAGATTTGGGTTGATTATTGAAGCTGTAATAATTGGTGCACAGTATATACTCAGTGTCATAGGGTTCTGAGAATGATAGATTTTGAATTATTAATTTATTGTTATTTTAGAGGTGATGTACAGAGGGATTTCTATCACATGAGTCAGATAATGAGTCATTTCCTTTCATAGAGTGTCTTCTGTTCCCACATTTTCTCCCAGTTCCTCCCTCTCATCGCCACCCACAAGTTATATAGTTCACTTTTCGTCAGGGTCCAGTGAATTCCCTTGCTGAACTTTTTTTTTACCCTTTTTCCCTTGAGTTCTGCAGTCCCCCCAACGCTTCCAAAGATGTACACTTGAACACACCATACATAAGGTAATGAAGACAGAATCATCAAAACTAAAACTAAAAAAAAGAAAAAAGAAAAAAAACAAGGTCTCTTGTTTCGATATCTTAGAGTTCATTTCAGTATTATTTTATGTAAATATGAAGAGGCACTGGCACTTAGGCATTGAACCTTTGTGTTTCTCTCTTAATAGTATCTTCTTTGGTCTGAGAATGATAGATTATAAAAAAATCATCACTTCATTAAAATAAATAATAGTTTTTGTCACCACTTGTTAAAATGCTAGCTTGTTATATTTAAATTTTTAAAGAAAAGCTTAAGCATAGTAAACATTTTGGACTAGAGTATGTAAGGATAATTATTCATAACTTTCTTTTGGAACAAATGATGTATTTCTGTCTATGTATCTATGTGTAATCCAACCTGTCTATGAATAAATATATGTATTCTTTTATATAATTTATATTTACTATGTAAATTCAGGTGAGTTATATGTTGTAAAAACATAGACTAATCAAAAAGTAAAAACAGACAAAAATTATATGAAGTAAATTTTTTGAATAAAACCATGGTTGAGCACCTCATAGCAGGTGGAGCACCTGCTATGAGTGAAAAAAGCCCAGAGTTCAAGACCCAATACTGGCACCAAACCAAACCAGTCCTTCAAACAAACAAAAAACTAATAGTGGTCACGTGTATATAGGATAAATATAAGGTTATTTTTGTTGGTCATGGGGCTTGAACTCTGAGCCTGGGCGCTGTCCCTCAGCTCTTCAGCTCAAGGTGAGCACTCTATCGCTTGAGCACAGCGCCCTTCCGGTTTTCTAGTGGTTTATTGGAGATAGGAGTGTCATGGACTTTCCTGCCTGGGCTGGCTTTGAATCGCGATCCTCAGATCTCAGCCTCCTGAGTAGTTAGGATTACAAGCGTGAGCCACCGGTGCCCAGCTAGTTCTGTTAAACTTGATTCAGGAAAATTGGACTTTGTATAAATAATATCCCTCAAAAGAAGCATACTGAAGCCTACTTCCAGGTCTGTAGAGTATGTAAAAAAAGAAAATCTTTCCAGCTGGGCACTGGTGGCTCATGCCCGTAATTCTAGCAACTCAGGAAGCTGAGCTCTGAGGATTATAGATTGAAGCCAGCCCAAGTGGGTAAGTCTGAACTTTATTTCCAATTAACCACCCAAAAACTGGAAGTGTCATTGTTGCTCAAGTGGTAGAGTGCTAGCCTCGGGCAAAAAAAGAGCTCCAGGACAGCACCCAGGCCCTCAGTTCAAGCTCCATGACCACCCTATGACTACCAACAAATTGTAGGTCAAATTTATGTTTCTCATATGATTTTTTTTTTCTCTGTGAGAAGAGCTCTCTTTTCATCTAAAGTGGATTACTTTCTGTTAAACTTGTGAGAATTGTTTTTTTGAAAAGTTCCTGATTTAGCCTGGTTTAGCCCTGGTTGATTGTAGTTTATAGTTATTTCCTTTTTCTGCTACACTTAAAACATCTTGCTATTGAATATCAGTTATATCCTGTTCTTGTTAATTAAGAAATCCCGATCCTGTTAATTAAGCCACATCCTGTTGCAGATTGTGAACCTGACCTTAGCCAATCCAAGCAGAAGGGCAGGGCCTGCTGAGTAGGGATAAAAGAGGAGCAGCTTGCTTCCTCTGTGTGTTTTTGCAAGGGGGATTATGGCTGGTGGGTGTGCCAGGCAGAAGTGAACATTGCTTGTGGAGTTCCTTTTGAATTGGTGAATTTACTGCTATACTACACCCCAACATCTCCAGGCATATCTAACATCTTGGATTTTTATTCTTCTCTTTTACGGGACCCATCAAATTAGTTGAACTCTCTGGACTCATCCATAAATTAACTATCTTTCCTATTTTTTCAACATATATTTTTTCATGTTCTTTTGGTATTTTTAAAGTTTTATTTTTAATTCTTTTGATCTTTTTTTCTATGTATCTTTTCATGTTTTTAATTCCTGATTTTGTTTGTGTTGTTTGTTTGTTTTTCCAGCTTGCTGGTTTTGTTTATGTGTTTGAGGACATAATTGAGATACTATAAATTCACTATTTTGAAGTATACAATTCAGTAGTTTTTAGTATATTCAAAGCTGTACAACCATAGACTTTTATTTACAAACATTTTTGTTATCCCAAGAAAACCTCTTGCATCCATTTCCTATTCACATTGTTTATTTTGTGATTAATCTGGCAAGTTGCTATATATTCACATGATCTAATTGGATAATTGAAAATTAGAAATTTTATATTCATAAATTAAGTAGGTGTATAACAAGAAAGTGACTGAATTAATACTAGTGCATTGGGTATTTGATTGTTTGTTTTGTTTTTTTGTGTCCAGTCGTGGGGCCTGAACTCTGGGCACTGTCCCTCAGTTCTTCAGCTCAAAGCTAGCGCTCTACCACTTGAACCACAGCGCCACTTCCGGCTTTTTTCTTCTTGCTTATGTGGTGCTAAAGAATCGATCCCAGGGCCTCAAGCATGCAAGGCAAGCACTCTACCACTGAGCCACCTTCCCAGCCCTGCATTGGGTATTTGAAACAGAGACACTTGTAATGTGAGATAGTAGTATTTATAAATACTTTGTAAAAGTATTTCCTTATGTGAAAGTGATACTTTCCAACTACAGTGTTTTGGAATCATTTCCCCAGATTCTGATAACTTTAATTGGCTAGGAATTCATGGAAGCATGTATAAAACATATATGTGTATGTCCATGAATAAAAATGTGCTGGTGGGGAAGAGGGTTCTTGTATAGACTTGAAGTGAGAATGATTATTCTAGATTTAGTTATTGCAGAAAATATCTGTGATATGTATTTTGATTTTATGACTGACCTTCCAAGTTCAACTCTGAGTTTTGACTTTATTTGGAAAAGGAGATAGTTTTAAATAGAAGAAAACTTTTAGTTATATTTCTTTCAACAATACAGCTAATTTGAACTTTTTGAATATTGAGAAGGAAATGAAACACAGCCATCTAGTGGATACAGTTTTAAGAGCTATAAGCATATAATTTAAGTACCCTGATCTCACATAAATATCTCTCATGGGTCATTGTTAGTAATTCAAGCTAATCATTCCACATTACATAGAGGGACTGTATCCATTGCATTACTAAATATGATGAAATTTTAAAGAGAGAAGAAAACATTATACGTGACAGTTGAATAGTAACTTTATGTAAATACCCATAGAGGTCAATTCAACTAACACAATATTCTGGTATGCCATTTACATCTTCAGTTTTAGTCATATGTAGTGTTTCTTTTGCCCATGTAAATTAACCTATTACAGTTGATCACAGATTTAATCATTGATGGTTATTATTAAATTTTATTGATGCAAAAAAGAATTGTGTTTCAGGAACAAGATTGTGCTGTAAAAACTATGCAGAAGAAAGTAGAATAATTAGAAGCAGAACATACAGATTGCTCTGACCTTTTGCAGGGACAAACAAGTGAACTTGAGTTTAGCACTCAGCGGGAAGAATGTCTTAGAGAAGAATTTGAGGTAGTTTTATTTTTTAGCATACATATATTTATCATGTAGTAACTTAAGCCTAGAGAAAATTTTACACTGCAGAACAATATAAAAGTAATTATTGGGAGGCTTTTAAATTGTATATTTGGCATTTTTGGGGGGAAAACTTTAGTATTTGAACAAAGCACTTTATATTTTTTGCCTGATTTAAGCAAGATTTTTTTTGGGGGGGGGATGGGCGGGAAGTATATTTGAGTATGAATTCAGGACCTCATACTTGGTATATTGGATCCTGTATTGTTGAGCTATACCTCCAGCCAGCCTTTTTGAACTGGATATTTTTGAGATACAGTTTTGCTTTCTGCCCTGGCTATGATCTGCTTATTTTAGGTTTCTCAGCAGAGCTGGGATGATAGGTGTTCACGACTGTGCCCAGCTCTCATTTGTAAAGAGGTCTTTCAAAAGTTTTTCCCTGGGCTGACCTTCTGTCTTGGCTGCATGTGCACTTCTCAATGTCAGCTGCTTAGGCAGCTGGGATTACAGGCATGAATCACTAGTGCCTGGGTAAAAATTTCACCTTTTGTTTTTTCAGGTCCTGGGGCTTGAACTCCGGCCTGGGTGCTATTCCTGAGCGTTTTTGCTCAAGGCTAACACTGTACCACTTGTGCCATAGCCACACTTCTGGCTTTCTCTGTGATTAACTGGAGATAAGTATTTCAAAGGCTTTATGACTTTATGAATGGTGATGCTAACTAATTTTGAGAGATCTAATTGGTATATATTTTTGTCTTATTTTTAAAACTTCTTTTACTTTCTAGGGAATGAAGTATTTCAGTAGGTAAAGAAGGTTTTCTCCTAAATTTAGTATTCTTACTAGGTAAGTAAACATAAGGAATATGTAATAACAGATACTAGAGATATATTTGTTAAATTCACTGCAATTATTTCATATTGTTATGAGGTTTTTCCTCTTTGTGGATGTGTGTGTGTGTGTGTGTGTGTGTGTGTGTGTGTGTGTGTGTGTGTGTGTGTTTGTGTCCTGGGGCTTGAAATATGGGCCTGAGTGCTGTTCCCAAGCTGTTTTACTCAAGGCTAGTGCTCTACCATTAGACATTTAAGTCATACCTCCACTTGCAGCTTTTTATTTCTCTGTTGTACTTATTTCTTCGGTCCCATAGTACTTTTATTTTAAAGGAATACATGGTTTGGTTTAGAAAGAAAGGGAGTTTGGATCTCAACCTTACATAATCTTGCATATCTAATCACATATTTTTCTATACAATATTGGGATAGATATAACTTGGCTGAATGAAGAATTTTATCTTAAAATCCATCTGTCTTGTAACTTGAAGAAGGCCTTGCCTCACTGGTTTTATGGTCTGCTATTGCTGATGAGAGGCCTAATACTGTTCTTGCTTTGTTCTTTCCTCATTCATCTCCAGATTTCCTGGTCCTTTTTTTTTTTTTTCAAAATTAAGTTTTCATTATAGAAAATGTTAAGTACATATAAAGTACTGTAATGGATTTAGTAGTATTCATATGGGTTTCAAGTGCTATGTGTGTACAGTGTGGTATCATTTCTACTCTGACTCACTTATCTTTTTCCCACATAATATAGAAAAACTCCCCAGATACTACATAAATTTAACTGGGAATATTTAAAAATAATGTATTTATTTAGAAGCCATATTAGTTTCACAGGCAAGTATAATCAAAAGTACGGGCATTATTCAAATTCTAATTTTTTTATAAATTGCATAAATATATGTATGCGTATAGTGTGAAATTGAATCTCATTTAGGTCTACACATTGTAATTGATGTGTAGGATTTGTTGGTTAATTGAGTTGAGTAGAGGAGACTATGAAAGATGTTTAAGAAATGGCATTCTCATTAACAGAACTGGTAAAGATAGGTAGAGTAGGTTTGAAAGGAGTCAGGTTTTAGATAGGTCAAATTTGACATTCCTACTGGACATCCAGTTGGAAATGTTGGGCAGGCTTTTAAATACATATACCCACACATGTGTATTATATGCATGTAAATATATCCACATTTGCATATATAAGCATATGTAAATCCATATATATGTACATACTTTTACACATAAATACATACACTACTCATACACATGAATATTGTGTTTAAGGAAACAATATTATATTTCCTTTGAAAAGTTTGAGATACATCTTTTTACTTTCTTTTTGTAAAGAGTGATCTACATATTTCTGGTTTGGTTGTTGAAAAATAGGCAAAGAAAATGGAGCCTGGTTATTATACTGTTTTATTTATTTATTTATTTGATTATTTATTTATTTTTGTGCTAGTACTAAAGCTTGAACTGATGGCCTTATCTTTTTCACTCAGAGCTGTTGCTCTACTGCTTGAGGCTCAGCTCCAGTTTTGTCTTTTTGGTGCTTAGTTGGAGATAAAAGTCTCATAAACTTTTCTGCCCAGACTGGCTTTGAAACTTTATCCTCAGACCTAAACTTCCTGGGTAGCTAGGATTACAAGTGTGAGCCACTGGCGCCCAGATGATTCATGCACTTTACTGTAGTTTTGGATCTCCTTTCCCATTATCTTTGATGTGCATTTCTATGTCCAGCCTCCTCTGGTTTAGATTTATTTTCTAGATAATAATCCAGTTTGTGTTAGTTTTGGAGGGATAGTTATTTGGCTACTTATGATAGTAGATATCTGTAAGTTTGACTTATAATATTGACAGCTGAAAATTATTGAGATTTATTTTGCATATTGTCAACTTGACTATTCGGAATGTATAACTCACGGACTTTTAGTATAGTCAGAGCATTGTACAACCTCATCACCATCAAGTTTAGAAAGGTTTCCCTATTCCAGTAAAATATCTCATATTATTCAACATCAATGTCCTATTACTATATCCCCCGGATTAGTAAGTATGATGAATTGTTTTCCTAACAGACTTGTGTTCTGATTTTTTCATTTAGCATAACAATTGCTTGGTTTATTATCACAATACCATTTTTTTGTTATGACTGAATAATAAATTATTATAAGTATCTAATTATTTTAAGTAGTTCTAATATTTTTTTGGTCGGTCGTGGGGCTGAACTCTGGGCCTGGGCACTGTCCCTCAGCTCTTCAGCTCAAGGCTAGCGTTCTACCACTTGATCCAAAGCACCACTTCTGCTTATGTGGTGCTTAGGAATCAAACCCTGGACCTCATTTGGGTGAGGCAAGCATTCTACCACTGAGCCAACTTCCCAGCCTAGTAGTTTATTTTTATTTGTTGGCTTTTCTTGGTTATTTAGTATACACTTTTCATAGTATAATATCTTTGTGTTTGGAGCTCAAAGATTAAAAAGATAGTCCAGATAGTCTCTTTTATTCTCTTTTAAGGAAGTGGGCAGATGTAATTTTCTAGTTTATCTATAATTCTTTTTATTTAGTTATATTTAAATATTTGCCTTATGCTTATATGAATATATTTTGTGTTAATCTGTTTGAACATACGGTGACACATTTGTGAAGAAGTTAACTTTCTAAAACATATTTTATTCTACTTTTGCATTCAGTTTTGGAGGCATAAAAGTAATTCTAGTGATTTACGTAATTGCAAGTGGCATTTAAAAGGAATTACATGCTGGGAGAGAGCAAGGGAAAGAGTGACATTGTCCAAAAAAAAAATTGTACTCATTACCTGACTTATGTAACTGTAACCTCTCTGTATATCACCATTATTATAACAATTAAAAATAATCACATGAAAATAATATAAAGGAAAATTATTAAAATGTTTTTGTTGGTCGTGGGACTTGAACTCTGGGCCTGGGCACTGCTCTCAGCTCTTTAGCTCAAACTTGGCGCTCTACCACTTGAGCCACAGCACCACTTCTGGCTTTTTCTGTTTATGTGGAGCTGAGGAATGGAACCCAGGGCCTCATGAATGTGAAGCAAGCACTCTACCACTGACCTACCTTCCCAGCCTAGTAGGGCGCATTTTAAATAATATCTAACTAAAGCAACTAATATAATGGATTGTTAGCCTAATAATTGGCTTAAATTTTAATGAAGCTTTTTAAAAAAATAATTTTATTTTACAGAAGATGAATATTTGCCTTGGCCAAATAACTATTCATATGTATATTTAATTTTAAAATCTGATAAACTATATACCATTGTGTGGCTTAGTCATAGTAACATGGATCAATGGTTTCTTAGATTAAAAAAAAAAGAAAAAAACTCCCAGTCCAATTTTATATATGTGGTGCTGGATACTACAGAATGAAGGGAAAAGTGAACTAGGAAAAGAAATATCTATTTTCTTTATAAACCTCTTTCAACTAGTGGAGTATATTATCATAGGAAATAAGCCTAACTCAATAAGAAAAGAGAGAAGATGCAAACCAAATTCTGAGAGAACTGAGGAGGCTCTTGAAGATTATGTTGGGAAAAGACAGTCTTTGCAAATCAATTCTAAATTGCTTCTATCAGTCATCGCTATATTACAGTAACATAAAGAAGAGCAGAAGGTACTTTTTTCAGTTATTTTATTAGCATACATTAGTTGTACAAAACAGGGTTTCATGACATTTCCATACACGTATATAGTGTATCCCTATTGAATTTACCCCATCAGGGTTTCTTATCCTCTCCCCCTCTTAAAACATTTCATTATTCTGTTTTTACATGTGTAAATAAAATATTTTGATCATATCCACAGCTATTTGTGTGTGTGTGTGTGTGTATGTGTGTATGTGTGTATGCTGGGCTTGAACTCCAGGTCTGGGCATTGTTCCTGAGCTTTTGTGCTTAAGGTTAGCACTCTAGTTGAGCCACAGTTCCACTTGTGGTTTTTGGTGGTTAATTAGAGATAAGAGTTTTAAGACTTTCTTGTCAGGGCTAGCTTTGAACCTTGATCCTCAAATCTCAGACTCCTGAATAGCTAGAATGACAGGCTCAAACCACTAGCCTCAGCTTATCCATAGCATTCATATAGTGTATACTCTTCTTAAATGAAAAAGGAAAAGAGAAATGTATTTTACTTATCATAATTGTCCACAAAGGCATCCTTGTATAATTTGGCTTTTTGTGTATTGTAGGAAGCATTTTAAGATGTTCATTTCTGTTCATTACTATTAATTAAATGATAATATCACCTTGATTATTGGTAATAATTATGTGTTATGCATTTAAATACATCATTTTATGTTCACAGTAGATTTTGATATTGGAAGTTCATTTAAAAATTTGCCAAAGGGGCTGGGAAGGTGGCTCAGTGGTAGAGCTCTTGCCTTGCATGTCTGAGGCTCTGGGTTTGATTCCTCAGCACCACATAAGCAAAAAGAAAAAAGCCGGAAGTGGCACTGTGGCTCAAGTGGTAGAGTGCTTGTCTTGAGCACAGAGAAGCTCAAGGACAGTGCACAGGCCCTGAGTTCAAGGCCCAGGGACTGGCAAAGCAAAATAAACAAACAAACAAAAAAACAAATGAAGTACTTATTTTAAGGAAGGTCCCCTTTTAAAGGTCAGACTAATTGGATAATAATGCTGTTAAAAGATATTTGATTTGAATATAAGTAAAGGACTCTGGCAAAGTGTTCTAGGATTATGGTGCTTCTGTTTTTCAAATTAGAGACTTTGAACCTTTGGGATGGTGGTTTTTTTTTATAATAAATTTTGGAAGTTAAGAAAAGTGGTACATGACTGTAATTCCAGAATTTAGGAGTCAGCATAGATGTACTGATTATATTTTTCCCCATCACAATAGGTAAGCAATGAATATTGTAGTTTATTTAGTTATTTTTTTGCCAGTCCTGGGGCTTGAACTCAGGGCCTGCTCACTGTCCCTGAGTTTCTTTGGCTCAAGGCTGTCATTCCACCACTTGAGACACAGTGCCATTTCCGGCTGGGTGCTGTGGCTCAAGCTTGTAATCCTAGCTACTCAGGAGGCTGAGATCTGAGGATCATGGTTCAAAGCCATCCCAGGCAGGAAAGTCCGGGAGACTCTTATCTTGAATAAAACAAAAGAAAACCGGAAGTGGTGCTGTGGCTCAAATGGTTAGAGTGCTCTCCTTGAACTGAAGGAGATATTCCTTATGAATATATCAATATATATTAATTAAACAGCTGAAAAAGTCAAGAGTTTCTATTTTCCTACCTAGAACAAAACCAAATGGGGTGAAATAATAAGCCAAAGATCATCACATCTTTATTTGTACTTTTCTGTTTTGAATGAAATATTCAATAAAGAAGGAATTTCTTTATTGAATATTTTCAAGGTGTTTGTTATTGTTGAAACAATCAACAAATAGTAAAAACAATTAAGGGTACTCTTTAATTCTTTAAACAAATTCCTTCTAGAGTGAGGTTGCTTCTTTGTTGATAGACATAATAATCAAATTAACTCCCTGCTAATAATTTTTAATTTTCCATTTTGATGAACTAATTCTTATATCCAGCAGAGGGTGCTAGGATAACATCAACATGCTATTCACAAAAGGAGGAGGAGGAGGGGGGGAGGTAAGAAGGAAGGAAGGAAGGAAGGGAGAAGAAGAAGGAGGAGGAGGAGGAAGAGGAAGAGGGAGGAGGGAGGAAGGAGGAGGGAGAAAGGAGGAGGAAGGAGGAAGGACCAAAAAAAATTAAACTACAATATTTAGGGCTGAGAATATGGCTTGGTGATAGAGTGCTTGCCCAGCATGCATGAAGCCCTGAGTTCTTTCTTTCTTTCTTTTTTTTTTGTCAGTCATGGGGCTTGAACTCTGGGCCTGCATGCTGTTCCTGAGCTCTTTAGCTCAAGTCTAGCTCTCTACCACTTGAGCTAAGCGCCACTTCCTTGTTTGTATTTTAGAATCACTGAACATTCAGTATCGTGTGTGTGTGTGTGTGTGTGTGTGTGTGTGTGTGTGTGTGTGTGTTGTATCTAATTTCTTTTACATTTTTTGGCAATATTCAGTTTGAACACAAGACCTCATGCTTAGAGTTAGCTCAGTTTTTCACTGGTTGTTTAGGATAGGATCTTATTTCTGACCCAGGCATGGGTTTGAGCCAGTATCCATCTATTTTGGGTTCCTTGTCATAGTTGGAATCACAGACTGTGTCTAGCTTCCCTTCTAAAGAGACTGAGTCCCATGGAATTTTTTGTTTGTGTGTGTATATGCTGTACTCAGGGCCTTGCGCTTTTGCTTGGGTTTTTCCGTGCAAGGTTGGTGCTCTACCACTTGAGCCATACCTCCAGTTCCAGTTTTTTGATGGTTAATTGTAGACAACAGTTTCACAGTCTTTTCTCCTGGGGCTGGCTTTGAACCTTGTTCTCAGATATCAGCTTCATGAGTAGCCAGTACTTGGCAAGTCTCATGGATTTTTTTTTTCCCCAAACCTGTCTAATACCATGAGTCTCCCAATCTTAGCCTTCCACGTAGCTTGGGATGACAGACATGTGCCACTCACCCATCTATGGGTTGAGAAGAGTCTCACTAACTCTTTTGCTCAGGCTGGTGTTGTACTACAGTTTTTCTGCTCTTAGCCTCCTAAGTAATAGGATTACAGCTGGGAGCCACTAGTGCTTCACTTATTTCACCATTTTTTTTTGTCAGTTGTGGTCCTTGAACTCTGGGCCTGGACACCTCTTCTTCTTCCTCTTCTTCTTCCTCTTCTTCTTCCTCTTCTTCTTCCTCTTCTTCTTCCTCTTCTTCTTCCTCTTCTTCTTCCTCTTCTTCTTCCTCTTCTTCTTCCTCTTCTTCTTCCTCTTCCTCTTCCTCTTCTTCCTCTTCTTTCTCTTCTTCCTCCTCCTCCTCCTCCTTCTCCTCCTTCTTCCTTCTTTCTTCTTCTTTCTCCTCCTCCTCCTCCTCCTCCTCCTTTCTCCTCCTTCCTCCCTCCTCCTCCTCCTCCTATCTCTTCCTCCTCCTCCTCCTTTCTCCTTTCTCCTCCTCCTCTCTCCGTTCTCCTTTCGCCTTTCTCCTTTCTTCTTTTTTTCTTTTTGTTGGTCGTAAGACTTGAACTGTGCTCTTTGGTCCTGTACCTGTGTTCTTCAGCTCAAAGCAGGCGCTCTACCGCTTGAGCCACAGTGTCACTTCTAGTTTTCTGGTGGGTTTTTGGATATGAGTCTCTGGAAGGGAAAACAACGAGGAAGCTACAATGCTTGAGAAGAAATCTACTCGTTATCTTGCCCATGTAATTGTAACTCCTCACAATATTCTCACAAAAAAAAAAAACAAATGTCTCACGGACTTTCCTGCCTGGGCTGGCTTTCAGCTGTAATCCTCAGATCTCAGCCTCCTGAGTAGCTAGGATTACAGGTGTGAGTCACCTTCCCCTGGCAAAAATAAAATCTTTATGCTTATTCTCATCTTGTTTGTGTACTCATCTGTTGATGGACAGTTGTGTCCTTTCTACCTTTATTTCTCATGAAAAGTGCTGTAAACTTGATATATACTTTTATATGAATGCATTTTTTATCTGTTTCGGTTATTTATATAGGAGTGAAACTGTTTTTACAGTAACTTTAACTTTTTGATGAACTGCTAAACTTGTCTATAACAGCTAAACTATTTCATATTTTATGATGTTTTTAGCTTCTGCACAGCTTTGCCAATATTTGTTATTTTCTATTTTATAAATTATAGCTTTCTTGTGTTCATGTGGGTGCATTTGTGTGTGTATGTGAGGGAGAGAGAGAGAGAGAGAGAGAGAGAGAGAAAGAGAAAGAGAGATAGAGAACGAGAACTGTGAGAGAGAGAGAGTTTGGTGTTGTAACGTGACCACAGTTCCCTGTTGTTTTTTTGATGGTTAATTGGAGATAAGAGTCTCATGGAGTTTTCTTTCCCAGCTGGCTTCAAACTGAGTTCTAAAATGTCAGCCACTCAAGTAGCTAAAACTTGCAGGCATGAGCCACTAGTGTTTGACAATGATAGATATCTAAGTGGGTATTTGTGTCTTTGATTTTGCACTTCCCCAATAATTAATAATGTGTATTATTTAAAGTACTTTTGAGTCATTTGCATCTTTTCTTTGAATAAATGTCTATTCAATTCCTTCCTCATTGTTTTATTTTATCTTTATTTTTTGAGACAGAGTCTCACTATGTAGCAAGGTTTGCCTAGAACTCACGATGCTTCTGCTTTAGCCGCTTCAGTGCTGGGATTACAGGCATGAATCACCATACAGGGACATTTATTTGTATTTTAACTAAGTAGTTTATCTTTTTTGTTATATGAGTTCTTTACTATGGATACTTGAACCAGAAGTGGTGCTGTGGCTCAAATGGTAGAGTGCTCACCTTAAGCTGAAAAGCTGAGGGACAGCGCCCAGGCACAGGGTTCAAGCCCCATGACCAACAACAACAACAACAAAATCAGCTTACCATCAGTTCTTGAATTTATTTCTGGACAGTAGTTTCTTTTCTGTGTATTCATATGTTTATCCTTAGACCAGTACCAAAATGTTTAGATCATTGTAGCTTTCAAGTAACTTTTGCAGTTATGAAATGTGTCTTCCAACTTTGTTCTTGTTTTTCAGGATTGCCATGTTAACTTTTTTTTTGGGGGGTGGGGGTACGGTCGTGAGGCCTGAACTCTGGGCCTTCAGCTCAAGGCTAGTGCTCTACCAGTTGAGCCACAGCGCCACTTCTGACTTTTTTCTTTTTGCTTATATGGTGCTGAGGAATTGAACCCAGGGCCTCAGGCATGCAAGGCAAGCGATCTACCACTGAGCCACCTTCCCAGCCCCGCCATGTTAACTTTTTGAGTCATGTTTTAGTATAGAAAATTGTATAGCTTAAATTCTATTCATGTGCCTGATAATGAAATTATCTTTTCCTATAATAATTAATGACATGCCACAGAACTAGCATTTCTATGTGAAATATATTTTGAGAGGATGAAAAGTGAGTGTAGAGAGTATTTAAGTGCTACAGATGAATTTAAGGACTTAATGTTATGAAATCATTGTCAAATATAATTTTGCTAATTGGGTAAACAATGGTACTAGCATCACATTTTTCCTTGAATCTTAATATCCTTGTTTTTGTTGTTGTTGTTTTTTTAAATTCATATGGAAATTTCAAACATAAATGAAAGTCAAGAGTATTATAGTGAACCCCCACATGCCTATTGCTGGCCAATATTATCCTATGAATATCTACACTATGTCCCTGTTTGATGCTGATGCTGATGATTATTAACAACCAATGATCAAGCATACTGTAATTAGGCAAATCTTGTAATAAAAGCGTTGAACTACCCAAAATTTAATCAATGACACAAACTCTCCCAAACTGACTGCATATACATATATACTTAGACATATGTAATACACACATAATATATCAGACATGGTATCATTTGAATATTTGAGTTGATAATTTAGAAATATAAAGTTTTGAAAGTATCACTCATTATCACATTAAAAGATAGGAACTCCTTAGTTTTATCAAACATTCCAATTTCTTCATTTCTAGTTCATTGTTTTGAATCTTCAGATTGACTTGTGAATATTTAATAGCTTCATCTTCTATTAAAATGCCTATTTGAAAATATTATGCTTATACAGGATATACATTCAGATTTTTACTTTTCAAATATAAACTTTCTTAAGTACTAATCTTATCTTTCTGGATTTAAATTTTCTTTACACCAGCTAGGCATAATAGCATGTATCTATAATCCCAGCACTTGGAAAGCCAAGGCAGGGGAATGGTGAGTTCCAGGCCAGCTGGGCCTGGAACATAATGAGACCCTATTTAAAAAACCAAAAATGCCACATGTGGGTGTATATGATTATAGTTTTAGCATTTGGGAGGTTGAGACAAGATCATGAGTTTAAGGCTACATAGTGAGACCCTGTCTAGATATAGAGTGAGACTCTGTCTCAAAAAAACCCAAACCAAATAGAAAAAATCTACTTATCTTTAAACTGAAAAGAATCAGAGATGGGTAGATGAGGACTAGAGGAAGAAAGATATTAGCTAGGGACTTAAAGAACTGTGACTAGGCACTGGTGGCTCAAGCCTGTAATCATAGCTAATCAGCAACCTGGGATCTGAGGATTTAGGTTTGAAACCAGCCGGTGCAGACAAATCTTAGAGAACCTTTATCTCTAATTATCCAGCAAAAAGCAGAAGTGGAAGTGTTGACTCAAGTGGTAGAATGCCAGCCTTGAGGGGAAAGAAAGGAACACTTCAAGGCCTTGTTTTCAGGCCTTAGAATTCTCTCTCTCTCTCTCTCTCTGAAACTGCAGCTTAAATAGTATAAATAATTGGTTATAATCCTGAAATATAGTGATCCATATCTACTTTAAATACAAATGTTTGTGTTCAATTGATTTTTAGACAACAACTCTAAGAGTGAGGAAATTAGAAGAAAGCATTGAAGCAGAAAGAACAGAACATTTGGAATCAAAATTTAATTCTGAAATAATTCAGGTAAAATGCCAAACATATTTTGGGCATGAATTTAAGTTGTAGCAGCTGGGAAAACAGCACTCTAAGAACAGTATGTTAATGAGTAACATTTAGTTATGCACTGTTTTATCTAGGATAAGGTTACAGTTGGAGATACAGACATTAGTTGTAGAGTTGGTGCATGGCAGCTTTCAGGGAAGGTCTCACCTACTGTCCATTTTTTTTTAAACTTTTTTTTTTTTTTTTGGATCCGGTTGTGGGGCCTGAACTCTGGGCCTGCGCTCTGTCCCTCAGCTCTTCAGCTCAAGGCTAGCATTCTACCACTTGAGCCACAGCGCCCCTTCCGGCATTTTTCTTTTTGCTTATGTGGTGCTGAGGAATCGAGCCCAGGGCCTCATGCATGCAAGGCAAGTGCTCTACCACTGAGCCACCTTCCCAGCCCCCTACTGTCCATTTTTGTGAAGTTTGTTTCATCTATGGCTGCGTTTGTGGCAGCTATAGTGTGCTCTAGTGGCAGAGTGGGATATTGCCTGGGTATTATTCTGCTCTTTGTCACTGTAAGGAAACACCTGAGGGAGGTACTTAAAAATTGCAAAGAATTTTGTTGGTTTGTAGTTCTGGAAGCTCCATTCCATGATTGAGTGGCCTCATTTGTTGGAACCACATCACAGTGGGACTGCCTGTTGGAACAAACTTCTTACTTTATGAGTCAAGATGTAGAATAACAGAGAAGGCAGGGCAAGGTCCCTTTGAAGACATTCTTTCCCCAGAAGCCTAAGATCGACCTCCTAAAAGTTTCTAGCACCTCTTAATAGTGCCTTCCTGGGATAGTCAACATTGAAACTGTAGTAGCTTGCACACCATCTTACTTTTTGGCCCTTGGTAAAATTTGCTGATGAGAGTGTCCTTTTATTTTTGTCCTTTCATTTTATGAGTTTAAAGTAGGGGTTTGAACTCAGGGATTTGTGCCTGATTTTTTTTAAACTGGTTATTTTTAGGATAAGGTCTTACTTCGCATTTTGATATGTGCCTGAGCCACAGTCTGCCTATTATGAGCTTCCTGTGGTGCTAGGATACAGGCTTGCACCACTGCATCCAGCTTCCTTCCCACCAAGAAGGAGACTTAGGGAGTTTTCTGCCTGGGTTGGCCTGGCACTACAGCCAGACTTAACCTCTTACATAGTTTGGATGGCAGGTGAATAATACTGCCTCCAGCTATGAGTCTGAAGGTAAAAAGGTAAATGAGCTTCATTTGGAGCTCATAACTCATTATCTCTGTCTGTCTGTCTGTCTGTCAATCATCTATCTATCATCTACCTATCATCTCTGTATGTAGGCCTACAAATACACAGACATAAATAGATAATATTAAAATATTGTGGGGCATAATAAAGAGAGAGATTAAGTCTGTGAGGAGAATTAAAATGGTGGCAATCCAAGAGAAGTATCCTTTTCTTTATGTCTCTGAAAAAGAACTCAGCATTTTGACTAGTGCCTGTGTACTAATTTTAACCTATAGCCTGTATTTTTGGTAGGCATATTTTTTAAAATTTATTTATGTGGATATATATATAGAAACAAAGGCATTAAACCCACACATATAGAATATCGCCTCTATTTCCCTTACAGCATTTAAGCTAAGAGAAAAAAGACAAGAATCTTATTTAAACTTTCTTCCCATGTAATATTTACAGTGTCATGTATATAGTAGATATAAATGTACACATATAAAAATATATACATATATACACATGTATATATATATAAATCTTATAATACACATGTTAGTCTTTTCGTGAATACTGTTTCACACAGATACCATCATAAAACGGTTTAACTGGCTTCAATCCCTCCTATCCTTCACCTTCACTATGTTTCTCACAGGATTACTCAAAACAAAACCCCAATTATATTATTCACCTACATAAAACCTCCAGTGGTGTCCCACCTCCCAAAGGATCAATGTCATGCTCATGTATATACAGCTACTGCAGTCCCAGCCCTGGATCCCCATCCTACATGACCTGCCTTCACAGAGCCTCCCATGCTTCCCCTCAATCTTCAGTTCTCCAAGAGCTGAAATGAGTTACATGTATCACCAGATTCCTTTACTGACAGCAACAGTGCCTTTATTCCTATTGGTAAAGTTGATGCCACAGTGAAATAGTTATACTGTTTTTTTACAGATTCCACTGAAGAAAATAACTGGGTTCATATGTTCTCTGAGAATCCTTAGTTTACACACACACACACACACACACACACACACACACACACACACACACAGAGCAGAAGAATGCAAGGAAATGAAGAATTAGTGAACTCCTAGAAAATGTTGCATAATACAATTAGTTGCAGTTCCAACCTGTTCCTGGTTCTCTACACAGTGGAAATGTACATGCCTGTTTTTATAGATAAAGTTTTAGTGGAAGCTAGCCAACCCAATTTATTTCTTCACATAGCTGCTTGCCAAGACCAAGAGCCTATGGCTCATGAAACACAAAATGTTTGTCTCTGGTTCTTTACAGAAATATCTGCTGACTCTGCAGGGTAAATCCACTTAAGTGTGTTTGTTATTTTGGGGGAATACTGTGCAATGTGGCATGGCAGAACTTAGGGAAGACTGTTGAAATAATGTTGGGAAGGTATGACAAGGACTAATAAAAGTCGTTTTTCATGGAAAGAAACAATTATTTTATTTTAATTCCAAATTATACTTTCTATTATCTTTAGTTGTACAAAGGGGATATAATTCAAAATGTCATTATATGAGTACAGTGCTTCTTGAACAATATCTTCCTTTCCTTTTCCTCATTCTCCCCCATCCCTCCCAACTCCACCTGTCCCCTCAATTTTCCTAGTTTCATAGAATATACATTGAATATTGTAATTACATTCCCTCTCCCTTGCTTCATCTCTTCACTCATTTCTCTCCCTCTCCTTGTCTTCCCACTAGACACTTTAAGTAGTTGTTGAATCTCCAGAGTAGTTCAATCTCCAAACTAGTTTCCACAGTGGTTATACCAATTTACATCCCCACCAACAATATATTAGGGTTCCTGCTCCTCTACTTCTGTGCCAGCATCTGATGTTGCTTGTTTTCTTGATGATGGTCTTTCTAACTAGGGTGAGATGGAATTTCATAGTTTTTATTTACATTTCATTTAAGGCCAGAGATGTTGAGCTCATGTGTTTATTGGCTATTCTTACTCTTCTCTGAAATTGTAATTTAGCTCCTTTGCTCATTTATTAATTAGAGGGTTTGGTTTCTTGAGCTCCTTGTATATTCTGTATATGGTAAAGAAAGAATTGTGTGTATAAATCACAATTTGCTGTTGATAAATTATTTTTAACTGTGAGGCTACCATTTCTTAGCATTTAAAATTTTTCCTTTGTCGTCTTGTAGTTACGGATTAGAGACCTTGAAGGAGCATTACAAGTAGAAAAGGCCAGCCAAGCAGAAGCTGTTGCTGATTTGGAAATGATCAAGAATGAATTCAGAAGAGTTCCGGGAAGATGGCGGAGGAGAAGCTGGAATCTGAACAAGCTCTTGCATAGAAAACAGTTTCAGAGTTCCAGTGAACAGTCCCAAGCCAAGAATCACACCAAGTGTGCCATCACAGGACAGAGAGTTAGTCAAGAGAGGGGAAGCCAAGCAGACACATCTGAGCGCCTGCCAGCAGCTGCCGCTGCAGCGGCAGGGTCACGGCGGCGACCACCGCCGCGGGGGCATACCTGAGACACAGTCCTGGACGAAGGAGCCAGACGCAGCGGACGAGCGGATTCTACTCAACACCAGCAAGAACCGACAAGGAGCGGACAACTTCATCCTGCACTTTGCAGACCAGAGACGACCCAGGATCCAAGACTTGGCGTGAGTAGAAGCCCGATGTCCTCACTCCTTCTCAGGGAGCAGAGGAGGGAAGGCCACCCCTCCACCCCCCCAGCACTGGTGATCTCCATCTTGGATACCGACAAAGCTCGGAGGAGCGGCTAGCTCCAGCTCAGGCCTTGGAATAAAATGAGTCATTTAGCAGGTCACAAGAACTTAACGGCGAAGTGACCTCACAGACTCAGTTCCATCCAGGGAAAAGTCACCCAGCTCAGGCGCCAGCCATTGGAGTGGCTCTCCTCACCGGGTAACCAGAGCCAGAGGCTGCCCCGCCCTCTAGCAGCCTCCACAATCAATTGAAAAACAGAAACCCTGAGAATGGCTCCAGGCTGGGTGCTGTGAGTTTTTTTCACAAAATAGCCCCAGGGAAAAGCTACTGTTTGTTGAAAGGCCTCAACTCTACCCAGAACCTAGCCTCATCACTGCATCCCCCTCTTTTGTGATTCTCAAAGCAGATCACCCTCCCAGTAAACTAACCTGGGAGGGGGATCTCAAAATCTTGGGTAAAGCAGAGCATTTTTCTGCCTGTTCCAACAAACTGACTTAAGAAACCAATCAAGCCACAGGACCTCAAGCTGACCAGAGACTCCAACCAGACTCTGGTTACAGACAAAAGGGAGATACAGGACTCTTCCCACCCCTCCCCCCCCCAAAAAAAAATCAAAGAATTTTTTTTTTCTTCTTCTTCTTCTTCTTTTCTTTGTTTTGTTTTTTTTTTCATTTTTTGTTACCTTATATATATAAAATTTTTTTTCCTTTTCTAAAACTTTTATTAATCTTTAATTTTTGCCTCTTCTGAAAAAATAATTGTTTTCCAGTAACTTTTTTTTTCTCCTCTTATAATTTTTATTTTAGGAAGATGTGAATGTGTGTTTTCCTTTCTTTTCTTGTCTTCTTTCTCTTTTTCTTTCATTCTTAATTATCTTTTTGTTTTTTGTCTAGCTACTGAACTTCTGATCTTTTCTTCTAACTTTCCTATCCTTTCCACCTTTTCCTCTTTTGTTCTTCTTTATGTGACTTAATTCTTGTCCTGCACATCCACAGATAAACCCGTAGTTAACTAGTAGACCCTATCCCCCATTGTGTACACACTTAATCCACAAACGTATTACTCAATTCAAAACCTCTGAGACTTAAATTGATTAATAGCAGTACTACCTCTTTATACCTATATAATATTTTAAGCACTTTTTTAAAGTTTTTCACATCTCCTCTATGTCCCTCCCTTTCTCTCAACATATTCACATTCCTCTCTAAATAGAGGGTCTTTTAATCTCTATAATAACAATTTTTACGTTTCTATTTTTTTTCTGGTCTCCTTTCATTCCCCTTTCCCTTTCTTCTTTTTCTCTCTCTCTCTACTTGCATCCTACCCAACCTATTTCCTGAATTGGGATTAGGACATAGTTAACTCTCCCTGTGCCTCCCCACACCAATCTATTCCTATTTTTTACCCACATCTCTCCCTAACCCTAATAATTTCTGGTTTTCCAAATTCTTCTCTGCGGTTCGAAGTCCTTTAACATATAGTTGTTTGATGTTGAATAGATGTATCTGTTGAACTAGATTGTATCTGTAGACTATTGACTGTACAAATGCAAACTTTGGTTGATGGTTGCCTTAAGATAGTGCTCTAGCACAAAACTGGTGCTATCTTCATCTCAAATGGGCAGAGTAAGCCGGAAAAACACAAGAAAAATGGCAAATTCGGGTATCTCAATTCCCAATCTTGATAATCAGGGGTTAGAACAGATAATGAATAATCCAGAGGAGAATTCCCAAATAGCTCTACAAACACTGATGGCAAACATGATAAATGAGAAGTTTGACAACGTACAAAGGACTCTGTATGAGCATGATAGGGAGAGAGAGGAGGCATCCCAGAAGTTTATACAGGAATATCATAAGCGTGAGGAAGCTACTCAAAAACTGATACAGGATTTGCGTGAACAACTTGAGAATACTCAAAGAGAAAGGGAGGAATGGTGTGAGCAGGCTGAGAACACTCAAAGAGATCTGCAGGAATCCCACAAACGGGAGGAAGCTAATCAAAGAGTAATACAGGAATTGAGAGACCAGGTAGAGAACACACAAAGATCACTAAAGGCATTCATGGAATCCATTAACAAAGAGCTGAAGGAAGTCAGGGAGACCACGAAGGGAATGCTGAATGGAACCCAACAGAAAGAATGGGAGCCCAAAGAAACCATAATCAATCAACTAAGTGATTTGAGGACAAACACTGAACACCAAATTAAGGAAGTAAAGAAATTCATACAAGACCTAAAACAGAGCTTCAACAAAGAACTTGAAGCCATCAAAGCTGACCAACTAGAAGGAAAAGAGATAAAAAACAAAGTAGAGAGTCTTGACAGCAGGTTAGACCATGCAGAAGATCGAATCTCAGGGATTGAAGACAGCCTAGATATTATAGAAAAAGAACATAAACCATCCAAGACAAGTCCAAGAAATATGATAGATCTATCCAACACCTGGAAGACACCATCAGAAGGCCTAATCTAAGCATAATGAGTGTAGAGGAGCACCTAGAAACAGAAGTTAATGGTCTAGGAAATTTGTTTAACAGGATCCTAGCAGAGAACTTCCCAAACATGCAAAAAGATAGGCCTGTCCAGATACAAGAAGCCTTTAGAACCCAAAATAGACCAGACCAGAATAGGACATCCCACCGCCACATTATAATCCACACAGGATCAACTCAGACCAAGGAAAAGATCCTTAAAGCTGTCAAGGAGAAAAGGGTAATCACCTATAAAGGGAAACCAATTAGAATCACCTCAGATTTCTCAGCAGAGACAATCAAAGCAAGAAGAGCCTGGAATGATGTATGCCATGCCCTAAAAACACACAACTATCAACCAAGAATACTGTACCCAGCTAAACTCTCCTTCATAACTGAAGGCCAAATAAAAACCTTCCATAGCAAAGAAAAATTGAAACAATACATCTCCATCAAACCAGCCCTACAAAAGATTCTTAAAGATGTCCTACACATAGAAAACCAACAAGACCGCAATAAAGGCCAAGAATCTGCACCCAAACTGAGAATCCAAGAACCATAGGAAGAACCCAGTTTTCGCAGCCCCCAAGAAGTTAGATAACATGGCAGGAACTCCGAAATACCTCTCAGTCCTATCTCTTAATGTTAACGGACTGAACTCTCCAATTAAACGACATAGACTGTCTAGTTGGATTAAAAAACAAGATCCTTCTATCTGCTGCCTGCAGGAGTCACATCTTGCCCGTAAAAACAAACACATTTTCAATGTTAAAGGCTGGAACAATATCTACCAAGCAAATGGCCCCCATAAACAGGTGGGAGTTGCAATCCTAATATCAGATAAAATAGACTTCAAATTAAAATTCGTGAGAAGAGATAAAGAAGGTCGCTACATACTAATTAAAGGTTCTCTCCTTCAGGAGGATATTACAATTCTAAATATCTATTTGCCAAACAATGGAGCACACAAATTTATCAAAGAAACACTACTTTCCCTCAAATCCCATATAGATCCAAAGACATTAATTGTTGGGGATTTTAACACACCACTCTCCCCACTAGATAGATCAACTCGGCAAAAACTCAACAGAGAAACAGCAGATCTAAACAGCTGCATAGATCAACTATACTTAACAAACATCTACCGAACATTTCACCCAGCAGCATCAGAATACACGTTTTTCTCAGCAGCACATGGAACATTTTCTAAAATAGACCACATTTTAGGCCACAAAGCAAACTTGTCTAAATTCAGAAACATTGAAGTTATACCTTGCATTCTCTCTGACCACAAGGGAATAAAATTAGAACTCAACACCAAAAGCCACCAAAGAAAGTCCGGTATCACATGGAGGCTGAACAACACACTGCTGAATCATGAGTGGGTCATGGAAGAGATTAGAAAGGAAATTCAAATGTTCATGCTATTCAACAAAAATGAACACACAAAATACCAGCTCCTCTGGGACACAGCAAAGGCAGTACTCAGAGGCAAGTTTATAGCTCTGAGCTCCTACATCAACAAATTGGAGAGATCTGAAACTAACAATTTAATGACACATCTAAACCTCCTTGAAAAAGAGCAGCAAGATAAACCCCAATCCAGTAGACGGAAAGAAATAATCAAAATTAAATCAGAATTAAATGAATTAGAATCCAAAAAAACTATAGAAAGAATCAACAAAACAAAGAGTTGGTTCTTCGAAAAACTTAAGAAAATTGACAGGCCCT
Organism: Dipodomys spectabilis; assembly: GCF_019054845.1. NCBI lineage: Eukaryota > Metazoa > Chordata > Mammalia > Rodentia > Heteromyidae > Dipodomys > Dipodomys spectabilis. The sequence goes on from NW_024870757.1 coordinate 4,417,126, forward strand.
TAGCAAATCTTATCAGAAAAAGAAGAGAACACACCCAAATTAATAAACTCAGAGATGAGAATGGAAACATCACCACGGAAACAACCAAGATTCAGAACATTATAAGGGAATACTTCTCAAAACTTTATGCTAATAAGTTTGAGAACTTGACAGAAATGGACTTCTTCCTAGCAAATATTGACATGCCAAAACTAAACCAAGATGAGGTAAACTATCTTAACAGGCCCATATCAAGCATTGAAATAGAAACAGCAATAAGAGACTTCCCAGCTAAGAAAAGACCAGGACCAGATGGTTTTACAGCGGAATTTTACAAGGCCTTCAAAGCAGAGCTCACACCAATTCTCCTCCAACTCTTCAATGAAATTGAAAGAGAAAGCTCACTACCAAACACATTCTATGAAGCCATCATAACCCTCATCCCAAAACTAGGCAGGGACTCATCAAAGAAAGAGAACTATAGACTCATTTCTTTGATGAACATTGATGCAAAACTTCTCAACAAAATTTTGGCCAACCGACTTCAACAATTCATCCAAAAAAATCATACACCACGATCAAACAAGATTCATTTCAGGGATGCAAAGCTGGTTCAATATACGCAAATCAAGTAATATTATTCATCACATCAACAGGAGCAAGAATAAGAACCACATGGTTATCTCAATAGACGCAGAAAATGCATTCGACAAGATCCAACACCCCTTTATGATGAAGGTTTTGGAAAAATTAGGAATCCATGGAACATTCCTCAATACAATAAAGGCTGTAGATGACAAACCTACAGCCAGCATTATACTCAATGGTGAAAAACTAAAGCCATTTCCTCTTAACTCAGGAACAAGACAGGGATGCCCACTCTCTCCACTTCTCTTCAATCTAATATTAGAATGCCTAGCTACAGCAATAAGACAAGATGCAGACATAAAGGGGATCCAAATAGGAAAAGAAGAAACAAAACTCTCCCTCTTTGCAGATGACATGATCTTGTATTTAAAGAATCCCATAGACTCCGGTCCCAAATTACTCAAGCTGATTCAAAACTTTGGCAAAGTAGCAGGATATAAAATTAACCCCCCAAAATCAATGGCTTTTCTGTATGCCAACAATGAGAAAAGTGTGGCTGAAATTAGGAAAGTAACTCCATTTGTAATAGCCCCACAAAAAATAAAATACCTAGGAATTAACTTAACTAAAGAAGTGAAGGACCTTTATGATGAAAACTTTAAAATCTTGAAAAAGGAAATCAACACAGAACTTAAAAAATGGCAAAACCTCCCATGCTCCTGGATTGGAAAGATTAACATCGTGAAAACGGCAATACTTCCCAAGGCTATCTACAAATTCAACGCAATACCTATCAAAATTCTACCCTCATTCTTCAAGGAAACAGAAGAGGCAATCCAAAAATTCATATGGAACAATAAAAGACCCCGAATAGCAAAAACACTCCTCAACGGAAAGAACACTGCTGGAGGAATATCAATACCAAATTTCAAACTCTACTATAAAGCCATAGTAATCAAAACAGCTTGGTATTGGCATAAGAACAGACCTCAGGACCAATGGAATAGAATTGAAAACCCAGAAATGAACCTAAAGACCTATAGCCATCTAATCTTCGATAAGGGAGCTAAAACAATAGAATGGAAGACAGACAGCCTCTTCAGTAAATGGTGCTGGCAAAACTGGTTAACTACATGTAGAAAACTAAAGCTAGATCCTTATATATCACCCTGCACCAGAATCAACTCCAAATGGATCAAAGACCTTGAACTCAAAGCAGACACTCTGAAAACATTACAGGATGGAATGGGAGAAACCCTGGGTCTCCTTGGCTCAGGCCGAAATTTTCTGAATAGAGACCCGGAAACACAACAAATCAAAGAAAGGTTGGACAAATAGGATTGCATAAGGTTGCAGAGCTTCTGCATGGCAAAGGACATAGCTAGCAAGATCAATAGAAAGCCCACAGATTGGGAGAAGATCTTTACTAGCCATACAACGGACAAGGATCTCATATGTAAAATATACTTGGAACTCAAAAAATTAAATCCCCCAACAACAAATCCTCAAAGAAACAACTGCCCAATAAGTAAGTGGGCAAAAGACTTAAAGAGAAGCTTCTCTGATGAAGAAAGGAGGATGGCCAATAGATACATGAAGAAATGCTCAACATCCCTAGCCATAAAAGAAATGCAAATCAAAACAACATTGAGATATCACCTCACTCCAGTTAGAACAGCAAAAATCCAGAACTCTAACAACAGATGCTGGAGGGGATGTGGACAGAAAGGAACCTTACTTCATTGTTGGTGGGAATGTAAATTTGTTCAACCACTTTGGAAAGAAGTATGGAGGTTCCTCAAAAGACTTCACATAGAAATCCCCTATGACCCAGCAATCCCACTTTTGGGCATTTACCCTAATGTTTACAAAAAAGACCACACTAAAGCTACCAGCACAACTATGTTTATTGCAGCATTATTTACCATAGCTAAGATCTGGAACCAACCCAGATGCCCCTCAGTAGATGAATGGATCAAGAAAATGTGGCATATATACACAATGGAATTCTATGCCTCCATCAGAAAGAATGACATTGCCCCATTTGTTAGGAAATGGAAAGGCTTGGAAAAAATTATATTTAGTGAAGTAAGCCAGGCCCAAGGAAACATAGGTCCCATGGTTTCCCTTATTTGCAATATCTAGTATAGGTATGAGTCAAGCGGAAAAAGTCAGATAATGTGATGTTAGGAAAACGATCCCTCAAATATGTATTTTAATGTTTTTGTTTCTTTCATGCATGTGTTTCTAACGCATTTATAAGATTATTTCTTTGTTGCTCTGTATGTCCCTCCCCCACAGTGTAACCCCCGCTTTCACTATATTTGATGTCAGTATAACATGTGGAGGAGATTGGGACAAACAAGTCGTTTAAGGATTCAGGTGGACCTGTTGCAACAATGAGAAGTACAAAATGTCATGTCAAAACCAGCTTTACAATGTCCGTGTGGGGGGGGGGGTATGATTGGGTGGGGGGGGAGGGGGGAGGCTGGGAAGGGAGGTGAAGGGTAAACAAAGGAGGAGGCTGCAATGCTTGGTAAGAAATGTATGCATTATCCTGCCCTTGTAATTGTAACCCCTCTGTACAGTATGTTCTCAAATAAAATAAAATAAAATTTAAAAAAAAAAAAGAATGAATTCAAAGAATTTGAAGTTTTATATGAGCGAGGAAAGCTTAATGCACAAGAGAGTTTTGCAAAACTACCTTTGTAAGTATTTTCTGGTAAACTTACAAAAATTAATATGCGGGGGTTTTATGAGTGTGAATATATTGTGTTTTAGATATAGTTTCAATTCATGTCAATGATAGATTGGAGGAAAAGGACTTCATAAAATGTAAGTGTACTTCCCTGTTATAGGAGAATATCGAAATGCTCTTTGGATTTTGAAGTATCTAAGCAATTCATTAATGTAGCTATATACTATGTGGTAAATATAGTAATGCATTTTGCATTCGATTTATTAATGAAATACATTGGTTTTTAGAATCTTGACTTGTAGGCCACATAGGGAGATAATATTTGAACTTAAACTGCATAAGTAAAAGTAGAAGCGGTGGTAAACATGAGTATGACTCACTGCTTGTGAGCATTGAATAGTTTAATTTCATAAATCTTACATCCTGTTAGGCAGCTACTTTATAAAATCTCCATTTTATAGATATGAAAACTGAGGCTTACTGAGGATAAGGACACAGTATCTCATAAATGGCAGAGTTAGAATCTTTGGAACACATACTGTTCCAACCCTCTTCATTTCAAAGGTTTTTTTAAATCTCGAAAACTCTATGAAAACCTTTAAGAAGTTTACAATTCTTTAACATATTTCCAGAAATCAACTCAGTAGACATTTAAAGCCATTTTTTCCACAGAGAATAAAATTAATAATACCCATGCTATGTTACATGACAGTAGGTTGGTATGTTACCAGAGTTAATGTGTTCATTTTTAATCTTAGTTTCTATTTATGACAAATAGATCATTTTCTGTTTACAGTGGCAATAAAAAGACTCATAAAATAAATTACAATACATAATTTAAAGAGAAACACGACTTAAATAGGGCTGTAATTATTATAGGTATGGAAAAATCATAAAGATAGTATATTAAAGAATAAAGTTTTAAAACACTTTTTTTGAGGTACTGGGTCTGAACACTGTGCTACTGTGCAATCTGCTTTAGTACTTGAGTCATATTTCCAGCTCTTTCATGCTTTACTTACTTTTTAGATAGGGTCTCATACTTTTAACCCTATAATGGACCTTAGATTTGCATCCTTTTACTTATGCTTCTGAGTAGGTATGATTACAGGTTTGTCTTCTGGCTTATTTGATGCAAAGGGGGTCTTACTAACTTTTTGCCCTGGTCTGGCCTCATCTGCAGCCCTCCAGATAATCTCCCCAGTATGCTGGGATTACAACCATGGCTGGCTGAAGTTGGAAAAATTTTAAACTATTATTTTTTAATTGTGATTGCTTTTACCCATAATACATAATTTCTTTAGTTTTGATTTTGTGCTGGAGATAGTGTCTAGGCCCTCATACATGCTAACTATGTGCTCTACCAATGAGCTTCATCTCTAGACCAAGTCATATTTATATTTTTTTTTCTTTCTTTTCTTTTTGGTCAGTCGTGGGGCTTGAATTCTGGGCCTGGGTGCTGTCCCTTGGCTCTTCAGCTCAAGGTGAGCTCTGTACCACTCGAGCCACAATGCCACTTCCAGTTTTCTGAGTGGTTTATTGGACATAAGGGTCTCACGGACTTTCCTGCCCAGGCTGGCTTAGAACTGTGATCCTCAGATTTTAGCCTCCCTATGAGTAGCTAGGATTACAGGTGTGTGTCACTGACACCCAGCCATATATATTTTTTGGGCCAGTCTTTGTGCTTGAACTCAGGGCCTGGGCACTGTCCCTAAACTATTTCTCTCAAGGCTAGTACTCTCAAGGCATGGGTCCACTGGCCTTTGGATAATAATTGGAATATAGTCTCATGGATTTTTCCTTGCCAGGCTGGCTTCAAACTGTGATCTTCAAATCTCAGACTCCTGAGTAGCTAAGATTACAGGCATGAGCCACTGGCTCCTAGAAATGTCTATATTTTAAGCTGCAGTTTTAAATTACATTTTCTTGCTTTTTCTAGTATAAACCATACTAGTATAAACCATACTGTTTATGTTATTCTAAAAACTTAGTCTTCTTGAACTACTGCTTGAATATGAACATTTGCTAAATTTCAATGTGTTCAAATGTTATTCTACCTTATAAATATACTTGAAGGGCTTTTATAGAAACTATAGTGCAGGATTCTTTTCTTTTCTTCTTCTTCTTTTTTTTTTTTTTTTTTTGCTTGACATAATGATTAGGAATGAAACCAAGAAGTCTGATTAAGCTCCTAATAACTACAGTCTTTCTAACAATGAAATAATAGTCATCTATGGAGAACAAATAAGTTCTTTACCATGGGAAAATTCAAAGAAGGTAGATAATTCTCTGTCATAATGTTGAAAAGGAGACTGATGCAAAGGTTAGAGGAATTTTAAGATGCCTTTTCTAAGAATTTCACACATATACTAGTCTATTTAGCCCTCCAAAGCAAAGTTTTTCCTTAAGTTTAGTTTTTTGTTATTAATATTTTGACACATTGGATTTCACTCAAATTTTATATTATAATAAACATCAATAGATAATTTTAAGTACTAATTATTTATTCCAACAAGCAGTACCAATTTTTTTTTGGCCACTCCTGGGGTTTGCACTCAGGGCCTTCTTTTGCTCAAGGCTAGTACTCTTATCACTTGAGCCACAGTGCCACTCCTGGCATTTTCTGTATATATGGTACTGAGAAATCAAACCCAGGGCTTCATTCATGCTAGACAAGTACTCTACCTCTAAGCCACATTCCCAGCCCAAGCAGTACTAATCTTTAATGCCTTAACATGTCTTCGTTATGGATTAGATATGAAGTGTCCCTCAAAAGGTTCGTGTTTTGGAAGTTTGGTCCCACGCTGGTGATATTACGGTAACATGATTGGATCATGAGGGCTCTGACCTCATCACTCCTTTTCTTTTTGTAGTATTGGGGTTGGAACTCAGGTTCTTGAACTTGTGAGGCAGGTAGGCAGGTGGTCTACCACTTGAGCCCTTATCTATTTTTTTAAATTTCTGTGTGATTATGCTATAAGTGAAATAATAATAAACAAAAATTAAGTAATAATGAAAGCCTATTAGTCATTTAATAGTTTCCCAGACATTTGTTTTCTCCCATCCTATGTCATCTCATTTCATCATTTCTTTCCTTATATATAAAATGAAAATTACTTACATTTCTATTACGTGTAGTTTTAGATGTAATGCTATGTCTTGAGGGATATTATTTCATTTTCTACCTGTATTCCTGCTTTTCAGAATCTTACTTAAAATATTTTAAATGATTTTTAGACTCACAAACTCTCAAAGATAAATTTTTCAAAGAAATTCTAAGTTTTAGTTAATGTTTTCCAAAAAGAGATTTGATCAGATTTTAGATCTTTAAGGTAAATCATACCTTTAATGTATAATTTTGGGATTAGGAAATGTTAAGGTAGAATATTGCTTTATTTATTATGAAGACCTGAGAAAGCAATTGGTAATAATGAGCTTATAAAGTATATGCTGCCAGAACTTTGCTAGTAGTGAAAGCTGTTCATTTTTGTTGATTTGGGAAATAAGCTTGTCCTTTAGTGGGAATTGAGTAGGAGGGCTATCCAAGCAGGAAAGTGGGGTGTCAGAAGCTTATTCTTCTATAGGCAAAGTTGATTCAGCCTTCTGAATCTGGCTTTGTAACTTAAAGGTGGTGGCCTTACTGTGGTGAAAAGTGACTGTGAGAGAGACCACAGGTTCTTAGGGTAGCTGCTAACAGCAAGAAGGTGGTCAGTGGCATGTGATTCCTAATATCCTCTGGAAGTTTAACAGTATCCATCAAGTCTGAAATCATAAGCAAATATTTTCCTAATCTTACCTTATAATATATGATGAAATAATAGTATTTATGTATTTTTGTACTTTAAGGACACTATAAATATATTCTTTGTTCTCAGTATATGAAATTTCATGGTAATGTGTCTAGCATGAATTGTTTATTATCTTCTTTCATTTTAAGAGATTCAGTTATTTCATTTCAGGGAAATTTCTTTCTTTCTTTCTTTCTTTCTTGTTTTTGGTCGGTCGTGAGGCTTGAAACTCTGGGCTTGGGTGCTGTCTCTCAGCTCTTCAGCTCAAGATGAGCTCTGTACCACTTGAGCCACAGCGCCACTTCCTGGTTCCTAGTGGTTTATTGGAGATAAAAGTCTCACCGGACTTTCTTGCCCAGGCTGGCTTTGAACCATGATCCTCAGATCTCAGCCTCCTGAGTAGCTAGGATTACAGGTGTGAGTGGGCCAACAGCCCCGGCTGGAAATTTCTTTATGTTGTTACTTTGCTGATTTTTTTTGAAATGTTTCCTTTGGAAACTTCCATTATTTTGTATATTGGGACTCTTGGACTGATTTGATTACTTTTACTTTGATTAATTTTTGCTATTTTGTTTTACTTTCTGGCAGTTATATTAAGTGTAATATCCTTGTAACATCTATTCCTTGTAAATATGCTCAGCTTAAAGCCAGCCAATTTACCTTGGAGTATCTTTATCCAAAAGAAAATACATGAAGGAATTAGTTTGCCCTAGAATTGTTTGTATTGCTTCCCTCTCCCCCGGAGAAAGAAATGGTGACTGTTCAAGTGAAGTCAGGTGATCTTCAAAAAATTAGGTCCTTATTTGATTATAGCTGGACTGGAAGTGGCACTGTGGCTCAAGCGTTCACCTTGAACTGAAGAGCTGAGGCACAAGCGCCCAAGCCCAGAGTTCAAGCCCCACGACCAACCAAAAAAACAAAAACAAAAAGAATTGATTATAGCTGTACTGTGGATTTGGTTATACCAAATCATCTTCTGTTCTATATTGCAGGCTAAAAATAAAAGAGAATTAGTCTACCAGTTAGTAGGAAGACTGCAAGTTAAAATAGTGGCAACATTATTTGAGTTAAGTTATACATTTGGTGCATTATCTCAGTAAATTTTAAGCTATGATATTGATAGGTTGTCTTTCATCATATGTCTACACAAGAATCTGAACACAGTTTAATACCAGTCTGAGCAACATTGAAATAGGAAGGCTATTATTTTGAAAAGAAATTCATTTGTAAAAACAAAGGAGGAGGCAACAATGCTTGATAAGAAATGTACTCATTAACTTGCTCATGTAACTGTAACCCCTCTGTATGGTACTTTCACAATAAAAACGAAATTCATTTTTTTTTAAGTTAACACTAATATGTTTTGATTATTCTTCCTTTTGGATTTCTATTCTACCATATTAATCCTTGAGTAAACTTTCAGGAATAAAATATTTGTTCCATTGATATTGTTATACATTAATTTAAAAATGGTTTCTTAGTCTTAATCATTTTCTTAGGATTTTCTTAGCCCAGAAGGAGTTTCTGAACTAATCTGTGGTGAATGGGTTTTGTTTGTCAAAAATAATGATGATTACATCAACAGTACCCAAATCTGTTTTACCTGTAACATTGGACATGGTACAAATACCTGCTATCCAATGGGAAATATTATTTCTTTAAAGCCTGCCATTTAAGAAAGTATAATTCATTGTTGGTGGGAATGTAAACTTGTTCAACCACTTTGGAAAGCAGTATGGAGGTTCCTCAAAAGACTTCACATAGAACTCCCCTATAACCCAGCAATCCCACTTTTGGGCATTTACCCAAATGTTTACAAAAAACAAGACCACACTAAAGCTACCAGCACAACTATGTTTATTGCAGCATTATTTACCATAGCTAAGATCTGGAACCAACCCAGATGCCCCTCAGTAGATGAATGGATCAAGAAAATGTGGTATATATACACAATGGAATTCTATGCCTCCATCAGAAAGAATGACATTTCCCCATTTGTTAGGAAATGGAAAGGCTTGGAAAAAATTATATTAAGTGAAGTAACAGGCCCAAAGAAACGTAGGTCCCATGGTTTCCCTTATTTGCAATATCTAGTATATGTATGAGTCAAGCAGAAAAGGTCAGATAATGTGATGTTAGGAAAATGAACCCTTAAATATGTATTTTAATGTTTTTTTTCTTTCATGCATGTGTTTCTAACGCATTTATAAGATTATTTCTTTGTTGCTTTGTATGTCCCTCCCCCACAGTGTAACCCCCACTTTCACTATATTTGATGTCAGTATAACTTGTGGAGGAGATTGGGACAAACAAGTCGTTTAAGGATTCAGGTGGACCTGTTGCAACAATGAGAAGTACAAAATGTCATGTCAAAACCAGCTTTACAATGTCGGTGTGTGTGGGGGGAAGGATTGGGTGGGGGGGAGGGGGGAGGCTGGGAAGGGAGGTGAAGGGTAAACAAAGGAGGAGGCTGCAATGCTTGGTAAGAAATGTATGCATTATCCTGCCCATGTAATTGTAACCCCTCTGTACAGTTGTTCTCAAATAAAATAAAATAAAATAAAAAAAAGAAAGTATAATTCTTTTAATTAAAAAAAAGGAAAAGTGGGATTTAAAATAAATTTTGGCATGCAATCATGATATGCATCAGCCACTTGTTTTAAAGGTATATAGTAATAGTTGAAAAATCTGATATGACACTAACTTTTCAGATTAGAAAGAGATTATTTCTCCCAAAACAAGAAACTAAATGAAGAGATTGAGGAACAGAAGAAAGTAAATATAGACCTTTCAAAGGGACTACAGTATAATGTAAAAAGTTGTAGCAAATTACAGGAAGAACTTGTAATGGTAAGAACAAACATGAAAACCCTATGGCAGTTACTTTTTTGGGTCATATTTAATGTGTAGCAAGTTCATTTTACTCCCTTGCAACGTATCCTGAGATAACATTGTGAAAGTAATTTTAGTGACATTGGTACAAAATTTCAAGACTGGAAATGCAGATTAAGTCAAAGATGTACATAGTAAAACTTTTCTGATTTGGAATAAGTAGGGAAATGAATTAATTAGTAAATGTCCTCCCTTATAGAGTATTTAAAATGCACACTCTTTTCTTTTTTAAAGTACATAAAACAATATTACCTAAGTGGAAGGGAATCAGGGTTTATAATCTATAGATCTGATAATTTTGGAAGTTTCCTTTTTAAGCTATTTTGTATCTGATCATTCTGTCTCAATTATCTAATAATCTAGCTTTCACGTGATCATATTTTAATTTATAAAATATTGATCTGTTCTTGTCAACTGCTCTTTATTCAAAAAACATCAATGTCTCCTGTATTTTCAGAATGAAGTCTAGCTTCCTATCATAACATCTAAGCTCCTTTCCCCTTTCCTTTTGCATGTTAACTTCTTCTTTTCCTTTTTACTTTTAGCTGTCTCAATTGAGTCATATCAGATTACTCTGGGCTTTTAAAACATGTATTTTTATATCTTACATATGTTTGGCCTATGAAATTTTAACTGATGTTTGCTTAAATATTCCTTTTTTCTTTTCTATTAATAAACTTCTATACATCCTATAATGTCCAGCTGAGATTTTGTAATCTGTAAAGATTTCCAAAGTTCCACTTTTCCTTACTCAATTAGTCTATTTAATGTTATAATGCCCTTCTACTGCTGTGTTTCTTTATATTCAACTATACAATTTTTTTTATCATACTACCAAAATCAGATGTATATAATCTCTTCCAAGAGATTATGAATGCACTAAGATTAACTTATTTTATTTTCTGGTTTCTTATTAACATAAATGAATTGTACAAAGGTATTTCATTGTATTCTATGTGTCTGTCCATCGGTCTGTCTGTCTGTCTGTCTGTCTGTCGATCTGTCCATCTGTCTATCCATCCATCCTATAGTACTCTGATCAAATTTACTTTCTATTGCTCTTTATTAACCCATCTTTCTCCTTTCTTTCCCATTTATAAGTTTTTTTCTTTAAAAAATTTTTTTGTAAAGATACACAGTTACATGAGTAAGGTAATGAGTACATTTCCTCTTGAGCATTGTTACCCCTTCCCTTGTTTTTCCCCTATCATCCCTTCTCTCCCCACCTCCCCAACCTATCCCACTTCCTGAAGTTTTCATAGCTAAGCTATGGAACCAATTCAGATGCCCCTCAGTAGATGAATGGATCAAGAAAATGTGGCATATATATATATATATATATATATATATATATATACATATATACAATGAAATTCTATGCCTCCATCAGAAAGAATGACACCGCCCCATTTGTTTGGAAATGGAAAGACTTTGAAAAAATTATATTAAGTGAAGAAAGCCAGGCCCAAAGAAGCATAGGTCTGCTTTAAAAGTTTTTTTTTTTTTTTTTTGGTCATGGGGCTTGAACCCTGGCCTGGGTGCTGTCCCTCAGCTCTGTCAGCTCAAGGCGAGCGCTCTACCACTTGAGCCACAGCACCACTTCTGGTTCTCTGATGGTTAATTGGGGATAAGAGTTTCCTGGCTTTTCCTGCTCATACTGGCTTTGAATCATAACCCTCAGATCTAAGCCTCCTGAGTAGCTAGGATTACAGGTGTGAGCCACCGGTCCCTGGCTCATTTAAAAGTTTTTAATGGTGTCGTTATAATTCATTTTATATTCGCAGATTTTACTGTAGTTCTTTTTTTTTTTAAATTTTATTTTATTTTATTTGAGAACATACTGTACAGAGGGGTTACAATTACATGGGCAGGATAATGCATACATTTCTTACCAAGCATTGCATCCTCCTCCTTTGTTTACCCTTCACCTCCCTTCCCAGCCTCCCCCCTCCCTCCCACCCAATCATACCCCCCCTCCCCCCCCCCACCGACATTGTAAAGCTGGTTTTGACATGACATTTTGTACTTCTCATTGTTGCAACAGGTCCACCTGAATCCTTAAACGACTTGTTTGTCCCCGTCTCCTCCACATGTTATACTGACATCAAATATAGTGAAAGCAGGGGTTACACTGTGGGGGAGGGACACACAAAGCAACAAAGAAATAATCTTATAAATGCATTAAAAACACATGCATGAAAGAAACAAAAACATTAAAATACATATTTGAGGTTTTGTTTTCCTAACATCACATTATCTGACTTTTTCCGCTTGACTCATACCTATACTAGATATTGCAAATAAGGGAAACCATGGGACCTATGTTTCTTTGGGCCTGGCTTACTTCACTTAATATAATTTTTTCCAAGCCTTTCCATTTCCTAACAAATGGGGCAATGTCATTCTTTCTGATGGAGGCATAGAATTCCATTGTGTATATATACCACATCTTCTTGATCCATTCATCTACTGAGGGGCATCTGGGTTGGTTCCATGTCTTAGCTATGGTAAATAATGCTGCAATAAACATTTTACTGTAGTTCTTAACTCAGCAAGTATTTGGTTGATTCAGAACACACTACTCTGCAGTTTGCAGGGATCCTAACAGAGAGGCATGCATCTTGTTCTCTCTTTCTGTCTATAGTCTTCAGAGAGCTGGCCATTTCCCTTCTAGTCATGCTCAATAAATCTTAGTGATTCAGTTATTGAGGAAAATGATTATTACTTTGCCTTCTCAAAAATGTCGAGACTCTGGAGTATACTAAGAATTAATGGCCAAACCATTGCTGCCAACATAGAAAGGTATTGACAGGTTAAATTAAAAGTCTTCACCATTTTCAAATGGTCCAAAATTATATGTAGTCTCTATTCATCTCAAATTATGTGATTCAATGTGTTTTTAATAGCATTCTTTGCTCTGTGGATCAGTTGTAGTTTGAATAATTTGATTATGGAATTTCAGAAATCTAAGAGTCTCTGTATAGTATGTTCTAGTGTGTATTTATTATATTTTACCTTAAATTTAATGGACTGTCCTGCTGTATTTTTTTTAGTAACCAGTAGAGATTAAATCTAGTGCTTCCTGCATCCTTAGCACATAGCTTTCTCCTGTCTTTTTTTTTTTTGTGCGTTGTGGTGCTTGAACTCTGGGCCTGGGCACTGTCCATTAGTGCTTCAGCTCAAGGCTAGTGCTCTACCACTTGAGCCACCATGCCACTTTCGGCTTTTTCTGTTTATGTGGTGCTGAGGAATTGAATGCAGGACCTCATGCATGCGAGGAAAACACTCTACCACTGAGCCACTTTCCCAGCCCCTTCCTTTTTTTTTAAAGGGTACTGAGGTTTGATCTTATGTCTTTGTGATTGCTTTGTTTGGCTTGTTTGCTCTGCCAATACTTTACCATTTGAGCCAGATTTGAGTTCCTTTAGTAGTCAAAATTAAAGGCATGAACCACTAGTACCAACATGCTCTATGTCTTACTTCTTATTCAAGAAGATGGATTAGTGGTAGAGAAACGTATGCTATGGTTGTGTAGATGAGTACTGGATTTTGTTGTCCCGACCCACAGGACGTCAACGAGGGTGGTGAACCTAAGCTAAAAGGAATGAAGGGACAAGAGACACAAAGACTGACAGCAAGACAGAGATTCTGATCAAGCTGCAAATTTTTATTTTTCACACAGGGGTATTTATATGCTTGGAATAAAGAAGCTTTTTTTCATTGGCCATTAAGGAAGCTTTTTCATTGGCCGTAGCAGCTGCAGGATGTTGGTGTAAGGCAGGATGAAAGGGTCGGATTCCTGAGAGTGGTTCTGTAAACTCAGCCACAAGATGTTCCAGTGAGATAGTCAAGCCTGTCATGTTGAGAGACTCCCTTTTGGCTCCCGACATCTCCCCCTTTCTTATTTGGAAAATTGACCATCAATTGTTGGCTGCTCTTTTTAAGGGGATGACAGAGGCTCTGTTCCTCTAAGGGCCCAGGGTTTTTTTCTGCTCCCAAGTGAGCATCCTCACTCAGGGAGAGGATTTTTACAGACCTTGGCATGTTTTCTGAGGAGACGGCTTGTGGGTATGCATGCCAACCGTCATGCACCAGAGCTTGCCACTCAGGGGTCTTGGGTTCTGGGGATCTCGCAGATCCATCCCCCTGCAGTCTTACCTGCACCCTTGATTTGAGCATTTTTTTTCTTCCTCCCATAGGTGCATCTTCCCCCAAGCGGAGGGGCCTATAGGAGGAGGGGCGAACCTATCTCTTATGGCAAGGGCGCAATAGGTCTTGCCCGTGGAATGGTCAGGAGTTATGAATAAGGAGAAGGGCTTTCCAGGTAAGAAAAAAGGGGGGTGGGTTCCCACTGGAACAAGCTCATGGCAAAACAGTAATTAAAAGCTGAGGGTAAATCCTAGATCTCAACGCCACGGTCTGCCATATCTAGATGATGGTAATGAACCTGTATGGGTTTAGAAGCCAAGAGATCAATCTGTTGTTTAATAAAAGTTACAAGCCTATTTAAAGCAATCCTCCGATGTTGGTCTGTACTGTTGCGCAGAGGTAAGCCACTTTGTTTCCACAGTCAACCGTTCGGCTCCAGCTACTGGGGGCTGAATAAAATCCCCCTTTGCATTCGCAGGGGACACCAAAAAGAGTGACCATGAGATTTTTTGTAGCTGGAGGGCCAAGGCCACCATATACAAAATTCCTTTAAAAGAAACACTTCAAACAGGTGGGTCCATGTCTGGAGTTCTAGCTGCATCTGTAAGAGAAAAGGAATCATCCTCAGGGGGAAGGTTTCTAACCCTGGGTTGTGGTAAGCCATTAACCTGTTTTATCAAGCGTTCTGGCAGCCACCTTGGGGCCGATACTAAAAATATTGGCCACCAAGTTGGCCCCTTACCTCATCCCTAACTGACCTTAAAGGCATAGGGCAGTCAAAAAACCCTTTGGTCAGCTCCAGGGTTCTTATTTGGTCACACAAAGAGGGCAATAGGGGAACTGTTACTCCTTTTGTTGTTCCTGACCTCCCTGTTAACCTATGGGGCCGGAATATCTTGACCCAGATGGAAGTTATTCTTGCTAGTCCCAATTCTGTGGTTACACATCAAATACTCTGTATGGATTTTGTCCCTGGTACGGGTTTGGAAAATCAGGACAAGGAATTGTTGAGCCCATCTAAGCTACCCAATAAAGAGATAAACATGGGCCCAATTGAAATCTAAAAGGAGGGCAACACCAATAATATCAAGGGAGTGAAGAGCAGAGGCCTGACGCTAGGGACCAAGGTAGACCCAGACATTGGTGGCCCACACCAGCTACTCAGGAGGCTGAGATTTTAGGGTCAAAGTAAAATCCAACCCAGGCATGAAAGTTCATGACATTTTTCTCACTAATTAATCAGGGAAAAAAGCCCAGAGTGGAACTGTGACTCAAGTGGTAGAGCACAAGTCTTGAACCAAACAGTCAGGCACAAACTCTATCTGACCCTGAGTAGTAAGGACTATATAGGAGTCCGAGATTTGAGGATTATTGTTTGCAGCCATCCAAGGCAAAAAATCCATGAGTCATTTCTAGTAAAAACTGAGGAGTGGAACTTTGGCTCTCCCAATAGAGCACTAGTCTTGAACAAAAAGCTCCAAACCCAATTCTGACTGAGTAGTAAGGATTACTTAGGAGGATGAGATGTGAGGATTAAGTTGTGCATCCAGCCAGGGCAAAAGAATACATGAGAGTTATCTCTAGTAAGGAGCCAGATGTGGAACTACCTCTGTTATTGAAAATCTTGCAAGGGCTCAGTGGCTTTTATCTAGAACTTCTCTGGGATTTTCAGAGGTGACTGTTTATTTTCCCTAATTCTTCATTCTGATGCATGTAAAATACACAAATAAGGTCTCAGTGGCAGACTTGACATAACTTTTGCAGACTTGACTAACATGAAGTGCCAGTGAAAGCATTTGAGCTTCATTTTCAATGGGGAGGCAGCAGCCTCCGAATCACTTTTTATCATTAGACAATTGAAACAGAAGATGTTGACAGTTAATGAACAGTGATATTCAGCAAGTTTATAAAAAACTCAATTTCTTTCACATGTGCCAAAATTGGAGGGTTATTTCAAGAAGATAAAATAGAAAGAATAGGGAGCTTATAGGCAGACTTCTATCTGATGAGTGGACTCATTTTACAATCAAGGAACAAAAGAACATCTCAGTGAGGAGGATCTTCTTCAAAACAAAGCCTTCAGGGAAAGCTTGAATAAAGGAAAAAATGTAACAGAAGAGATTAATATTTTGCATTTCAATTCTAGGTTTATTCAGTACAATATCTTTATTGTACCCAGCAAAGCATAAACACAACCTTATTAAAATACTACAAAGTAATAAAACTCAAAATTAATAATAGTATATATACAACACTATATATAGTAGATAAAGTAGATAAACACAGTAAAGGCAAAAGAGAGAAAGAGAGGGGGAGAGAGAGAGAGAGAGAGAGAGAGAGAGAGAGAGAGAGAGAGCAATATACATATTGCCAAGGCAAACTTGCAAGAACACCATGAATGGCAGGCAAAATGGAGTGGGGGCAGTCTTTGGTAGGGGCAGATTTGGTTCAAATTCTCTCCAACTTTAGAGTAAAGACAAGGATAAAGGACCTGGGAAACAGACCCATTCATAGCAAAGAACACGGTATGGCACTCTCTCAGGGTAGAAGGTGGCTTTGTCAGGGTCAAGGGCCAGGCCTAACAGGAATAGCAGCTTCATCCCTTTTCCCTGCAAGCCTATGCCTTGGACCAGCAAGGGAACCCCTACGTTGCCAGACTATCCCCAGTAATCAGTGGAAAGCCTGGAAGCGCCAAACACTCTATGAATGGAGAAAGAATGAACGCTCTAGCCAGAAAATTACAGGCCACACATATGAACAGAGCCTCAAATCCACAAAAATTTGGGAGCCAGAACTGGGCTGCAGATGAATTGTCTCAATAAGGTATCCTTTATTACAGCCCTTACTGGGCTAGTGAAGTGACACAACTGAGTTGGATTATGGGGGGGGGCAGGTACCTGCTTTTCAGGTGGAGATGGAGCTGAATCAGGGGCTGTGGTCCAGGGAATAGAAGTCTTGTCTGGGGAATGCTGGGCTCCAGGGGCATGACCTCTAGGGTGTTGGATTTGTAGGGGAGCATGTTCTGTGTGGTATCTGAGCAGAGAAGGGTTGGGGAGCTGGGGAGATGGGTCATTGCTGAAAGCAGATCTGCAGCTGCAGGACTATGCTGGAGCTTCTTGAGAAAGAGCTGGAGCAGCTGTAGGAGCCAAAGCTGGAGGCTGAGTCAGACCAGCCCTGGCTCCTGCTAGAATCATTGCTTCATTCCTGAGTCCCAGCCCTGCTAAGGTCCTTCCTACTTGGCTCCTTAGTGGACATTTTATCTGTAGAGGGATCCTCTGACTTCTTTTCAAAGTGGCCTTGCCTTTATTAGAAGGAGCCATCTTCCTGCCATCCCCAACTCCTCCCACTGTCTTCATCCTATGAGGCTGAGGCAGTGCTCAATGGAACAGAATTTTGACCCTATTCCAAGACAGTCCCTCAGAGCACTATTACACAGCAAGAGTATAGATCTCCTAGAAGTGGAAAAGCTCCATATCTGGGAAGAGAATTGGTATGCAAAAAATGGAGACATTTGAAGCCATAATTAACATGAGTCAAGAATTTCCCTTAGGTAGTGAATTTTTTAATGTTCTAGGAAAATCCAGGCTAGGAGACAGATCTGAGCACTTGCCTGTAGCTGCGTATGTGGCAGCTGCAATGGCTAGAGCCGCCATATCTACAACACAGAGAGTCCAGGACAAAGATGCCAGCTGCAGCAGGCTAGCAGATTCTACTCAACACCAGCAAGAACTGACAAAGAGCAGATATCTTCATCCTGCATATTGCAGACCAGAGACAACCCAGGAACCAACACTCTGGCATGAATAGAACCCCTGACATCCTCATTCCTTTTCAGGGAGTAGAGGAGGGTAGGCTACCCCTCCCCCACCACCACTGGAGCTCTCCATCTTTGATACAGAGAAAGGCCCAGCTGAGCAGCTAGCTCCAACTCAGGCCCTATCAATGCTTGATAAGAAAGGTACTCTTCATTTTGCCCATGTAATTGTAACCCCTCTGTATGGTATATTTACAATATAAATAAATAAATACATAAATAAAACAAAAGACTCATTTAGCAGGCCACAGAAACCTGACCTGACCTGCCAGGCTCAACTCCACCAAGGACAAAGTCACCCAGACCAGGCAAAGAAAACTCTACCCCCAGAGGAGTGGCTTTCTTCACTGAGTAAACAGAGCCAGAGTCTGCCCCTCCCCACAGCAGCCTAGTCAATCAACTGAAATTCAGTAAACATAAACCCTGAGAATGGCTCTAGGCTGGGCTCTGTGAGTGTCTCAGAAGCTAGCCCTTCAGGAAAAAGCTACTGTTTGCTGAAAGGCCTCAAAACTACCCAGACCCTAGCTTCATCACAGCATCTCCAAACTAGAGGAAACAGCCATCTCCCTCTTTTGTGATACTCAAAGCAGATCTCCCTTTCACTGAACTAGCCTGGGAGAAGGATCTGGGTAATGCAGAGCATTTTTCTGCCTGCTCAAACAAACTGACTTAAGAAACCAATCAATCGCAAGAAAGAACAAACATTTGAATCCTTATCTTGGGGTTATTTTAGCCTAACATCAACTTATCTGACCTTGACTCAGACATATACTCATACTCATACTCAGACATATACATTACAAATAAGGGAAACCATGGGACCTATGTTTCTTTGGGCCTGGCTTACTTCACTTAATATAATTTTTTCCAAGTCTTTCCATTTCCTAACAAATGGGGCAATGTCATTCTTTCTGATGGAGGCATAGAATTCCGTTGTGTATATATACCATATTTTCTTGCTCCATTCATCTACTGAGGGGCATCTGGGTTGGTTCCATATAATTTGAGGAGGGGAAGGGAAAAAACAAATCGTTTACAAAGGGATACAGGTGGACCCATTGCAACAATGAGATGTACAAGTTGTTATTTCGAAAACGAACTTTACAACTTTGGTGGGGGGAGGAGGATTGGGTGGGGGGGCAGGGGGAAGATGAGAAGGGATTGGAAGGGGAAACAAAGGAAGAGGCTACAATGCTGGATAAGAAATGTACTCATTATCTTGCCCATGTAATTACCCCTCTGTACAGTATTTTCACATAAAATAAAATAAAAAAAAGAAACCAGTCAAGGGCTGGGAAGGTGGCTCAGTAGTAAAACGCTTGCCTTGCATGCATGAGGTCAAGGGTTCGATTCCCCAGCACCACATAAGCAAAAAGAAAAAAAAAAGCCAGAAGTTGCACTGTGGTTCAAGTTGTAGAGCGCTAACATTGAGCTGAAGAGTTGAGGGACAGCACCCAGGCCCAGAGTTCAGGCCATACAACCAGACGCCCTCCCCCCACCCCCAAAATAAAAGAAACCAATCAAACCACAGGAAAACCAAACGTCACAAGCAGAACAGAGACTCCACCAATAGACTGGTTATGAACACAAGGGAGATACAGGATCTTCCCATGCCCCCCCCCCCTCCAAAAAAATTAAAAGAACTCTTTCTTGTACCTTTTTTTAATTTTTAATTTTTAAAAATTGTTTCCTATTAATCTTGTTTTTTCCTCTTATAATTTTTACTTTAGGTGTATATATATGTGTGTGCTTTTTTAAAATCTCTATTGACCATTTGGTGATTTTTTTTCTTTTCTTCATTCTTTTCATTTTTTTCTCTTTCTTTTTTGCGTGACTTAATTGCTGTTCTGTTCATCCTCAGATATATTCCATCGTCAATTATTAGACATTATCCCCCTTTGTGTAAACATTTAATCCAGAAATTAATTATTCAACTCACAACCTCTTTGGCTTAAATTCCTCAATAGCACTATTATGTCTTTATAGCTATATAATATTTTAAGAATTTGTGTTTTTCCATTTTTTCTTGTTTTTTTTTCTTCTCTTTTTTAATTTCTCTCCTATCAGTCTGTCCAATTCATTTACCTCTCTGAGATTAGGACTTGGTTAAATTCACTCTCCTTTTACCTCTCCATATCCCTCTAATCCTATTTTTCCTCACATTTCTCCCTAAACCTAACAATTTCTGGTTTGCCAAATTCTTCATTGCTGTTCTTAACCCATTCATCCATAGTTGTTTGATGTTGACTAGATTGTATCTGTTGAACTAGATTGTATCTGCAGCCTTTTGACTGTGCAACTACAGGACTTTGGTTGATGCTTGCCTTAAAATAGTCTTCTAGCACAAAATTGGTGTTACTTTCATACCAAATTGGGAGAACAAGCCAGAAAAACACAAGAAAAAAGGCAAGTCCGGGTATTTCAATTCCCACTCATGATAATCAGGTGACAGAACAGTTAATGAGTAATCCAGAGGAGAGTTCCCAAAGAGCTCTACAAACAATTCTGGTAAACATGGTGAATGACAAGATTGAAAACCTGCAAAGGACTGAGTGTGAGCGTGATAGGGAGAGAAAGAGCAGGCAAACCAAAAATCAATACAGGAATCTCATGAGTGTGAGGAAGCTACTCAAAGATTGATACAGGAATTGTGTGAGCAGGATGAGAACAGTCAAAGAGAAATAAAGGAATTGTGTGAGCAGGCTGAGAACACTCAAAAGAAAGACACGAATTGCATGAGCAGGCTGAGAACAGAGATAGACACAGGAATTTTGTGAGCAGGCTTAGAACAGTCAAAGAGAACTACAGGAATTGTATGAACATGAGGAAGTTAATCAAAGTGTAAGTAATATAGGAATTGAGAGAGCAGGATAATAGACAAAGATCAGTAGAGGCATTCATGGAATCCATAAACAGAGAGCTGAAAGAAGTCAGGGAGACTACAAAGGGAATGCTGAATGGAGCCCAACAGAAGGAATGGGAGTCCAAGGAAACTATAACCAATCAACTAAGTGATTTGATAATAAACACTGAACACTAAATTAAAGAAGTAAAGAAGTTCATAAAGCTCTAAAACAAAGCTACAACAAAGAATTTGAAGCCATCAAAGCTGACCAATTAGAAGGAAAAGAAATAAAAATCAAAGTAGAAAGTCTTCACAGTAGCTTAGACCATGCAGAAGATAGAATCTCGGGGAATGAAGACATCCTAGATATTATAGAGAAAGAACATACAACCATCCAAGGCAAATCCAAGAAATATGATAGATCTATTCAAGATTTGAGAGACACCTAATCTGAAGATAATGGGTGTAGAAGAGCACCTAGGGACAGAAGTTAATGGTCTAGGAAATCCGTTTAACAGGACTGTAGCAGAGAACTTCCCAAACATGCAAAAAGATAGGCCTATTCAGATACAAGAGGCTTTTAGAAATCTAAATAGACCAGACCGGAACAGGATATCCCATTGTCACATTATAATCCGCACAGGATCAATTCAGACCAAGGAAAATATCCTTAAAGCTGGCAAAGAGAAAAGATCAATTACCTATAAAGGGAAACCAATTAGAATCACCTCAGATTTCTCAGCAGAGACAAAGCAAGAAGAGCCTGGAAGGATGTATGCCTTGCCCTAAAGACAAACAACTATCAACCAAGAATACTGTACCCAGCTAAACTCTCCTTCCTAACCGAAGATCAAATAAAAACATTCCATACCAAAGAAAAATTGAAACAATATATCTCCACCAAACCAGCCTTAAAAAAAGATTCTTAAAGATGTCCTACACATAGAAAACCAACAAGACCACAATAAAGGCCAAGAAACCACACCCAACTGAGAATCCAAGAACCATAGGAAGAACTCAGTTGTAGCAGCCCCCAAGGTGAATAACATGGCAGGAACTCCCAAATACCTCTCAGTCCTATCTCTCAACATTAACCAACCTAACTCTCCAATTAAGCGACATAGACTGTCTAGTTGGATTAAAAAACAAGACCCTTCTATCTGCTGCCTTCAGGAGACACCTTTCCCATAAAAACAAACACATTTTGAATGTGAAAGCCTGGAACAAAATCTACCAAGCAAATGGCCCCCATAAACAGGTGGGAGTTCCAATCCTAATATGAGATAAAAAGAGACTTCAAATTAAAATTAGTGAGAAGAGATAAAGAAGGTTGCTACATACTAATTAGAGGATCTCCACTCCAAGAGGATGTTACAATTCTAAATATCTCTTCGCCAAACAACGGAGCACACAAATTTATCCAAGAAACACTATTTTCTCTCAAATCTCACATAGATCCAAAGACATTAATTGTTGGGGACTTTAACACACCACTACCCCTACTAGATAGATAGGCTGTTAGTGTGGCTTGATCTCAAAGACTCACAACCCTTGCTTGACTTTTTGCTTAAGGCTCATACTCTACCACTTGAGCCACAGCTGATCTTCTGGTTTTTGCTAATTGGAGATAAAAGTCGCATAGATTAGTCTGGCCTCAAACTTGGATATTAAGATTTCAGCCTTTAGGTCCATAGCTAGGATTACAGACATGAGCCACCAGTGCCCATCTAAATTCCTCTTCAAAGACCCTTTTCTGGGGGTTGGGCATATGTTTTAGTGGAAAAATGCTTACCTAGCTTGCGTGAAACCCTGGGTTCAATTCCTCAGTACCACATAAACAAAAAAAGCATGAGGTGACACTGGGTTCAAGTGGTAGAGTACTAGACTTGAGCAAAAGAAGCTCAGGGACAGTGCCCAGGCCCTGAGTTCAAGCCCTTGGACTGGTAAAGAAGAAGACTCTCTTCCCCAATAAAGGCTCATTCTGAAGTATTGATGGTTAGAATCTCAACATGTGCATTTTGAAAAAGACACAATTTAGTCAAGAACAACATCTAACACCAAAGCCCTTACATCCATACTTAAAGAGGAACTAGTACTATGTTTTTCTTCTTGGGTCTGATACTTGTTTACCTTGCTCATTTTGCAAAAGATGGCTAGTTTCTCCCACACTATATTTGCAAACCAAATTGTCTGTCCACATGAATTCCTAATTAATCTCACAATGGCTCTACAGTCTGTTCTATATTAACTTTGGGGGAACTTTCCTAGAACTCCAAACACTTTTTGTATAAAATTTGAATAAAAAACTTAAAATGACATTTAAAAATGAGATGAGAAAATACCTTGTTCATTTTTTGTTGATCATGGGGCCAGAACTCAAGGCTTGGGCACTGTCCCTGAGAGTACTTTGCTCAAGTCCAGTGATCTACCACTTTGAGATACAGTGCCACTTCCACTGAATTGTATGTTTGTAAAAATCTTTAAGACTACTCGAAGCCTTCAATTTGCTTTGACCTCATCACTTATATAAACTGTCTAATATGCTAACCAGAACTCTTTCCTGAGTAGCAGTGAGCAGCTAAGTACCCATACCCTCTTGAGTTCAAGCAGTTGATTTGGTAGCTTCTAAAAGTTTAAAAATCCCACCTCTTCTAAAATGAACTGTATTACGTGTATGTAGGGGAGCCCAGAAAGACCCCTGCTGTTGGGCTTAGATGAGGTGTTGCCCACGGAAGAGGAGAGGCCTCTCACCAGGCTGACTAATGGTCCAGAGGAAGATGGCAGAGGAGAAGCTGGAGGCTAAACAAACTCTGGCATACAAAGCAGTTTTAAAGATCCAGTGAGCAGTCCTATGCTAGAGAATCACATCAAGTGTGCCATCACAATACAGAGAGTTTGGCCAGAGAGGAAAAATTCAAACAGCTTGGTTAAGGAGACAGATCTGAGCACTTGCTGGTTTCTGCAGGTTCAGCAGCTGTGGCTGCTGCAGCGGCCTCCATATCAATAGAGAGACACAGACAACAAACACTGTGAACTAATGGATTCTACTCACCATCAGCAAGAACTGACAAGGAAGACGTGAAGGACCTCTACGATGAAAACTTTAAAACCCTGAAAATGGCAGAACTTAGGAAGTGGAAACTCTCCTCCCCTACCAAAAAAAAAATGTTCCTGGATTGGAAGGAACAACATCCTGAAAATGGCAATATTTCCAAAGGCTATCTACAAATTCAATGCGTTACCTATCGATATTCTGACCTCTTTCTTCAATGAAATAGAAAAGTAAATCCAAAAATTCAAATGGAAGAATAAAAGACCCCAACTAGCAAAAATGACCCTTAATAGAAAGAACATTGCTGGAGGAATATAAATAGCAAACTTCAAACTCTACTACTAAGCCATAGTCATCAAAACAGCTTGGTACTGGCACAAGAACAGACCTAAGTACCAATGGAATCGAACTGAAAACCCACAGACCTATAGCCACGTAATCTTTGATAAGGAAGCTAAATAAATAGAATGGAAGAAAGACAGCCTCTTCAGTAAATGGTGCTGGCAAATTTGGTTAATTGCCTGTAGAACACTAAAGCTGGATCCTTATATATCACACTGCACCAGCATCAATTCCATATGGATCAAAGACCTCAAAGTCAAAGCAGGCACTCTGAAAACATTATAAGATGGAATAGGAGAAACACTAGGTTTCTTTAGCACAGGACAAAATTTTCTTAATAGAGACCCAGAAATACAACAAATCAAAGAAAAGTTGGACAAATGGGATTTCATGAAGAAGCAGAGCTTCTGCATGGCAAAGGACATAGCTAGCAAATCAATAGAAAGCCACAGACTGGGAGAGGATTTTCACTAGCCATACAACAGATGAGGGTCTCATATCTAAAATATACATGGAACACAAAAAATTAAATCCCCCAACTACAAATCTTCAAAGAAACAACTGCCTGATAAAAAAGTGGACTAGAGACTTAAAGAGAAACTTTTCTGAAGAGGAAATAAAAATGACCATTAGACACATGAAGAAATGCTGAACCTCCCTACCCATGAAAGAAATGCAAATGAAAACAATACTGAGATTCCACCTCACCCCAGTCAGAATGGCTATAATCAAGAACTCTAACAACAACAGATGCTGGAGGGGATGTGGACAGAAGGGAACCTTACTTCATTGTTGGTGGGAATGTAAACTTGTTCAACCACTTTGGAAAGCAGTATGGAGGTTCCTCAAAAGACTTCACATAGAACTCCCCTATGACCCAGCAATCCCACTTTTGGGCATTTACCCAAATGTTTACAAACAAGACCACACTAAAGCTACCAGCACAACTATGTTTATTGCAGCATTATTTACCATAGCTAAGCTATAGAACCAACCCAGATGCTCCTCAGTAGATGAATGGATCAAAAAAATGTGTCATATGTACACAATGGAATTCTATGCCTCCATCACAAAGAATGGCATTGCCTCATTTGTGAGGAAATGGAAAAACTTGGAAACAATTATATTAAGTGAAGTAAGCCAGGTCCAAAGAAACATAGGTCCCATGGTTTCCCTTATTTGCAATAACTAGTATATGTTTGGGACAAGCAGAAAAAGTCAAAAGCTATGTACACATGACCATACAGGATGATGTTAAGCGAAATGAACCCTAAGATAGAGACACAAATATCCTCTTTCTTGCTTGCTATTGTTTCTAAAGTATTTATAATGTACCATGTGATATTTTTGTTTCTTTTTATGTTCCTTCCCAAGGTATAACCCCTGTTTTCACAGTATTTGATGTCGGTGCCCTGCATCTTGTATATACACTTCTCTAATGCAGGGAGAGGAATGGAAAAAACAAAATGCTTAAATAAGGATACAAGTTGATCCATTGTAACAATGAGATGAACTTTACAACTTCAGTGGCAGGGGGTGGGGGTGGGGGTGCAGTGTAGTTGTGGAGTGTGAGGGAAGGGATGGTAGGAGAAAAACAAAGGATGAGGCAAAAATGCTCGATAGGAAATGTACTCATTATCTTGATCATGTAATTCTAACCCCTCTGTACAGTATTCTTACAATAAAAATGTTCAAAAAAGAAATGTTCTCATAACATTATATATGTAACTGTATCCCCTCTGTACATCATCTTGACGGTAAAATTAAATTTAAGAAAAAGCAAAGAAAAAACAGACAACACTTGTCACCATCTAACCAATAAGAGCTGAGCCCCATCCCTCTCATTCTCCTCTCTGATTAAGGTTATTTTCTAACTTTCCTTAAATATGAACAGGTTTCCCTTATTTGCAATAACTAGTGAATGTCTGAGACAAGCAGAAGCGGTCAGATAAGTTGATGTAAGGCTAAATGAACCCCAGGATAAGGATTCAATGTTTTTTTTTCTTTCTTGCGATTGTTTCTAACATATTTATAAATGATTTCTTTGTTGCTTTGTATGTCCCTTCCCCATAGTATAACCCCTGTTTTCACTGTACTTGAAGTTGGTATAATTTGTGGAGGGGAAGGGAAAAAACAAATGGTTTTTAGGGATACAGGTAGACCCATTGCAACAATGAGATGTACAAGAAGTTTTGTCGAAAAAGGAACTTTACAACATTGGTGGAGGGGGAGGTGAGAGGGTGGAGGAGGGTGGGTGGGGGAGATGGGAAGGGATGGGAAGGGGAAACAAAGAGGAGGCAACAATACTTGATAAGAAATGTACTCATTACCTTCCCATGTAATACCTCTATATGGTATTTTCACAATAAAATATATGTATATACATATATTTAAAAAACAAACATAAAAATCTGAACAGATGGTGCATCCAGTGCTGTTTGTGTTAAGCATGCTGCTGCCTTCTAAAACTACAGAATTTTAAGGAACCGTGGAGAAGCAGGGATCCCACTGAAAAGGAACTCTAACAAAATTAAAGCTCCTTTCTAACATTGGCATTTTAGGACATTTCAGCCTCCTATGGGCAGATGACAGACTTACAGGAGCAAGAATGTGCATGTTCTGTGCAAATATTCTATCTGTCCTTTGCCACCATCTTGTCCTCCTCCACAATGTGCTGGCTCATGTTGTTCTACATAGTTAGAAGTTCTTTGAAAGTCAGAATCCAGTCAGCCAGTGACTTTTCTAGTTCCTGCATTTAAACACAAGAAAGAGGGTATAAAGAAAGTCTTCACTCTATTTGATGTTGGTATAATTTGTGGAGGGGAAGGGAAAAAACAAACCGTTTAACTAGGGATACAGGTGGACCCATTGCAACAATGAGATGTATAAGTCTTTATGTCGAAAAACGAACTTTACAACTATGGTGTTGGGGTGGGGGAGGATCGGGTGGGGCGAGGAGGAGAGTATGGGAACGCATGGGAAGGGGAAACAAAGAGGAGGCAACAATGCTTAATAAGAAATGTACTCGTTATCTTGCCCATGTAATTGTAAATCCTCTGATTGGTATTCTCACAATAAAAAAATAAAATATAAAAAAAGAAAGCCTTCAACTCAAGCTGCTGCTGTTCCCATACCTATAAGATAATCCTTTGATTAGACTCAAGGGGAAGAGGACCAGTCAAGGAAAGGGACCATAGGAATGAAGACCTACCTTGTTGGCCAGCCTCAAACCAAGTTGCCCTGAAAAGAACATTCCTTCCTGCTTTCCTTTTCATTGCCTTAATATCTCTCTAATGTTTATACAACTCACTCTGATTTAAAATATAGGTCAACACTTCAATTTAGAGAACAGTGAAGTTAATATTTAGTTGATATATATTTTTTGGGGGGGGGGTCCGGTTGTGGGGCCTGAACTCTGGGCCTGGGCACTGTCCCTCAGCTCTTCAGCTCAAGGCTAGTGCTCTACCACTTGAGCCACAGCGCCACTTCCGGCTTTTTTCTTTTTGCTTATGTGGTGCTGAGGAATTGAACCCAGGGTCTCAGGCATGCAAGGCAAGCGCTCTACCACTGAGCCACCTTCCCAGCCCCTTAGTTGAAATATATTTAATAATGCTATATGTATTTAAAAGGAGATAAATAGGTGGTATCTTCTTTTAAAAATCTGAGGAATGCAGTGCTGAAGTCGTCATCACATACAATTTCTCTTCAACTGGCATTATTTTTTGGCTAACTTTTGAAATGAAAGAGTGTAAGAAATTTTTAAAAATATAATTAGTGCAGATTTATCAGCAAAAAATTCATCTGGCTGTGGATACATAATTTGTTGGTTTCTCTATTTTTCTTTGTGGTGGCTATCAAACAGAATTTTATGAAAACATAGGCAAACGATCAGTAGCCATACCCTTGATGATTTGGGTTCTATTTAATTTTTTGTGCTGATCCTGGGACTTGCACTCATTGCCTGTGCACTGTCCCTAACTTTTACTGCTCGAGGCTACTACTCTAAAACTTGAGCCATAGTTCTACATCCATACTTTGGTTGTTAATTGGAGATAAGACTCACAGACATTCTGTCATTGGGCCCAACTTCAAACCAAGGTTCCTATATCTCAGCCTCCATAATAGCAAGGATTATAACCATGAGCCACTGTTAGCCACATTGTGTCTTTTTTTAGAAGCATCTGTAAATGATAATAATAATAGAAAACTATCACTATAAAGGCTCAAACCTGTAATCCCCTACCTATTTCAGAGGCTGAGATCAATAGGATCATGGTTTAAAGCTAGACTGGTCAGACAATTCAGTTTGTTATTTTTTTTAACCTGCTGGTCCCAGAGCTTAAATTCAGGCCTTGGTACTGTATATGAGTTGCTTTTCATTAAGGCTAGTGTTCTACCTCTTGAGCCACAGTGAGTAGTATATTAGAGGGAAGAGGTAAGGAGACTGCCCAGTCTGGCTCCAAACTACCATCTAAAAACCTAAGCCTCCAAAGTAGCAAATCAGACATTATTATTTTCAACTAAGCAGTAAAAATAAACAGACTGGAGGTATGGTTCAAGTGTTACAGTTTCAGCCTTGTTTGGAAAAAGTTAAGGAAATTTAAGCCCCAGTATTGGCACATATGCACACAGAAGCATGTAGATACATACATACACAGGGTCCTATACTCAATTCCCCGGGATGAAAAAAAGATTAAAATATTAAATTAAATTAGAAGGACAAAAATAAGTAATTTAAACAGTTAAAAAAAAAAAAACACTACCATAGCCAGGTGCTGGTGGCTCATGCATTTAACCCTAGCTACTCAGGAGGCTGAGATCTGAGGATCGTGGATCAAAGCCAGCTCAGACAGGAAAAGTCCATGAGACTCTTATCTTCAATAATCCACTCAAAAACCTTGAAGTGGCGCTGTAGCTAAAGTTGTATAGTGCTAGCCTTGAGCTGGAGACCATAGGTACTGAGCCCAGGCCCAGAGTTCAAGCCCATGACCAAGAAAAAAAAACCCAAACAAATAGAAAATCAAAAACAAAAAAAAAACCTGCCATAGCTGAATTGTGACTAAGGTGGTAGAATACTTTCTTCCCATAAACTAGGTATGAGTTCAATCCCCAGTGTTGTTCATACCAAAACAACCCAATAAAAGCACACCAAGAACTATCTAACAAAAATATATCATATTTGGTAAAGAAAATTAAAACTTACAAAAATAATTGAAGTAGAGCTAACATGTGACTCATATCCTATTAAACACCAAAAAAAAAAAAAAAATGGCAGAACTTGAGCTGAAAACAAAACAACCCTCAGAGAGAGTCCCCAGGCCCTGAATTCAAGCCTTTCCCAACTCCCAAAAGAAAAAACCCTCAGGAGTTGAGTTTTTGTTCCTGCTAGCTTTGAGCAAAAAAAATCCAAAAATCTCATGGACAGTGAAGTAGTGTGGCATAAATTGTAGAGCCTGCTAGTTTTGATCTAAGAAAACAAGCCAGGTTTCTCTGGCTCATGCCTTGTCCCTGACAGACAATATGTAGGCACTGAGTTCAATCCCCACAACTGACAAAATAACTAAATAAATTAAATTCTGAGTGTGAATAGCTAGGTTCTAATAATAAAGGACATGAACTTTAAAAAAGGTGGAAGGCAAAATCAAATAAATGAAAAGGTGCAAAAAGGAGCATATTAAAGATTTCTAAATCATGGCTCAAAACTGTAATCTTATTTGCTCAGATTGCTGAAATCTAAGGATCGTGGTTCAAAGCCATCCTGGGCAGAAAGTACAGGAGACTTATTTTACTGTGTTCAGTACTGGGGCTTGAACTTGCTATGATTTCCTTATGGCTAGAGGTCTACTTCTTCCTACCTCTTGGCAATTAATTAGAGATAATTGTCTCATTGATTTTCTTGCCCAGATTGCCTTCGAACCATGGTTCTAAGATTTCAGTCCAACCTGTAATGCTCTTGGCTTGCTGTTGATATTCTAATCTCCTATTGACCACCGAAAAATCAGAAGCTGAGCTGTGGCTTAACTAGTGAAACCCGCCACCATTAAGGTAAAAATAAATAAATCCTCAAGGAGAGTTATCAGGCCTTAATTTCAAGAACTAACAACCAGCACTCAATTTGAAAAAAATAAAAAAAGAACCTCAGTCACCATTACCTGAGTTTGAGCCCTAGAAGAAGAGCTACAAAAAAGAGAAACAGCCTGTAGTTTACCTGTGTTCAAATTTGTAAAGCATGGTAGTTTCAGGAGGAAAGAAAAAACTAAGCATGAAAGCTAGCCCCTAAGAACAATTGTCAAAAAAAGAAATAATAAATACCTGAAAAGGTGAAAGAAAAGGTAATTAAAGATTTGTAAATGTTGACTCACACTTATAATCCTGAGTGCTAAAGTCACTGAAGTCTGAAGATCATGGTTCAAAGCCATCATGGGCAGGAAAGTCCATGAAACTTGCTTCAGTTTGTTCAGTCGAGGGACTTAAACTTGAAGTGTTTTGCTCATGGCTAAAGCTCTACTATCTTCTGCCTATTAGTGGTTGATTGGAGGTAAGTCTCATAGACTTTCCTGCCCATGCTGACTTTGAATAGTGATCCTCAGATTTCAAGCCTCACTGTACTGCCCTTGACTACCCATGGGACTCTTGTGTCATATTAAACACTTAAAAAAAGGCAGAAATTGAGCTGTGGTTCAAGTAGTAGAGCCTTCTACCTTTCAATTAAATAAGTAAATCAATAAAACCTCAGAAAGAGAGGGGCAGAATGAGAATGAAAGACGGGAAATCCTACACTAAGCAAAAGTAGAGAAATGTAAATATCACCTGTTGTGGAAGAAATAAATTGTATTGTCAAAGCTTATAGAATTCACAAACTTTATAGTCCATGATAATGGTAATTTGCCTTGTGAAGGTTAAAATATGTTTGTGACTTCAACTAAATATCACTATTCCACAATTCTGTGAAATAAGAGAAATTTAGGTAATCATCTAATCTCAATAATAATAAAAACCTCAGAAAGAGTCACCAGGCCTTCATTTCAAGCCCTAAGTCACTAACCTGCCCCAACTCCGACCAAAAAAAAAAAAAAAAAAAGACACTATGACCAGGACCTGGGTTCTCACACTAGGAGCAGAAGCCAAATGAAACAAAAAGTAGACTGTAGTAGTCCTATGGCCCAAGTAATAAAGCAAGCTACTTTTAAGAGGAAAGAAAAAGAAAACCTGAGTATGAAGGCTAGACCCTAAGCCCCTGACTCTTCCCATAATGGAAAGTGGATCAATCATGGAATCCAACAGTTTATGCTTGTTCTTGGGATCACAGCTGAAAATGCCCCTTCAGGTCTAGGCCCTCCAATCAAAAATGGAAGGAAGGCAGGCTTGTTCTTGGCTTCTGGCACACAAGGACCTTGTGCAGAGGAAGTTCCTCCTCTTGTTTCCTGGATCCCAGGGTTCAGCCTCTCTTGTGAGTCAGAGTGGGAGTTGGATGGCAGGATGACCAGAGGATCCAAATAGAGTGGCAACTGTGCTAATGGACTTGCAGCTGGCAGCTGGATGCCAGGGTAGGTGGGAACTGGTAGGGTCCTCTGATTACCCAGCAATGGGGAGACTGAGTTGGAGCACCTGCTGGCTCCACCTATAATCAAGTCCGCCCCACCTCCTCTGCCCCTGTAACAACCAGAGGTATAAATGGGGATCTGAGTTCACTGTGTCAGATTCCTGCTTCCCAGCTCTACCTGTGGGCACCACTGCTGAAGACACACATCCAACTGCTCCACAGCCCTGCACCATGAGAGAGATTGTGTACACACAGGCGGGCCAGTGTGGCAACCAGATTGGCACAAAGGTGAGCATGGCACTGGCCATGGATCTGAGTCTCAAATTTAGGGGAAGGAGAAGGAGGACGGGGTTGGAGTGTGGAGGTGGTGGTGGTCATGGCTAGGCTGAGGTAGGTGGGGCTGCAAATGAAGTCCCCCAGATAGCTTCTCCAATTTCCCTAATTTGTGTGGCCCTGGTGGGTGTGGTTTTTAAGCAAGGCTGGGGTGGTTTCAAATCCCTTGCATGTCTTAGTCTTACCTGAGCCTCAAGTCTTTGTATTTAGTTTCCTGGGAATAGACTAATGCACTTTTGGTCTGGTTTGAATGCAAGGACTGCAGTGTCTTTGAGCTGAAAGATACAGAGGATTCCCTTTGTGTCAACTGATGAGTGTCAGATAATTGAGAACAGTTCTTCTACCTTAATGAAAATTTCTCTGAGTTTTCATGCCCCATCTCATCTCCCTTAAGTTGGGTGTTTTCTAAATCAGTGGTTGTCATGTATGCTCTGAGGACACTTGGAGTTCTGGAGACCCTTCTAGCTGAGTCTTCAAGTTACTGCTTTGGCAATTTCATGTCCATGTAAGGCCAGCTACTCGTCATAGAATACAAACAGAATATGGTACCGTATAAGATGGAATACTCTAGGAGAACCCAGATGTCTTCTGTTCAGCCAGATAGCAAAGAGATTAACAAAACTAAAATACCACCAATTTCTGTGTTTTTTTTTAATTTAGAAAATGTAATTATTTTTTACAAATATATTTGTGTCAACAGGACATAGGTTTCTTATAGTTACTTTAAAATGCATTGTTTGGACAGTTATCATTCTACTTCATAATACACTTCTGTTTCCATCTCAGTTTTGGGAAATGGTAAGCGTTGAGCACAATATTGACTGCACTGGCAACTACTATGGAGATAGCCATTTACAGCTGCAGAGAATCGAGGTGTATTACAATGAGGCAGCTGGTGAGTGTCTCCCATCTGGCTTCCCATACCATGGCAAAATAGTTCCCCGGGGAATACTACTGACAAGGAAGGAGTTCCTGCCTTTCTTATGGTAGTATTGTAGTTTTAATTTGGGACCTTGATCTTTTTTTCTTTTTTTGGGTCCGGTCGTGGGGCCTGAACTCTGGGCCTGGGCACTGTCCCTCAGCTCTTCAGCTCAAGGCTAGCACTCTACCACTTGAACCACAGCGCCACTTCTGGCTTTTTTCTTTTTGCTTATGTGGTGCTGAGGAATCGAACCCAGGGCCTCAGGCTTGCAAGGCAAGCGCTCTACCACTGAGCCACCTTCCCAGCCCCTAGGGGACCTTGATCTTTTAAGTCAAGTGCTGTATCCAACTGAGCCACTCCACCAGATACTTTGTTTTAATTTTTGAGTATACTCTTGTATACCCAGGAAAGCCTTATACCTGAGTTCCCCCTAGCTCTACTTGCTGACTAACCACATCTGGATTTTTTTTTCTGGTCATGGAGCTTGAACTCTGGGCCTATGCACTGTCGCTCAACTCTTTAGCTCAAGGCAAGCAGCTCTACCACTTTCAGTTTGCTGGTGTTTTATTGGAGATATGAGTCTGGCCGGCTTTTTGTGCCCTGGCTGGCTTTGAACCGTGATTCTCTGATCTCAGCCTTCTGGGTAGCTAGGATTAAAGGTGTGAGCGCATTTCACATAATTAAAAATGAGACTGCCTAAATATGCATTCTAAAACAATTGATAAAATATAATATAATCCTATGCCATTTGGTTGTGTTCTGATCATCCTTCTAAGCTCAAGGCCTGGGCACTGACTATGAGCTTCTTTTGTTTTGGGTAGTTTCTTGGAGATGAGTCTCCCAGACTTTCCTGCCCCAGCTGACTTCAATCTGCGATGCTAAGGTCTCATCTCAGATTTTTGAGTAGCTAGAATTACACCCTTAAGCAACCAGAGCCCAGTTACATTGCCTCTTTAAAATACAGATTAAATTTCTAAAACAATATTTTGAAAAAGAAAATTTAAAAAATTTTAAAGAGGGATGTTCAGTCACTAATATATATGAGAATAGTCCAAATCACAAAGCATAAATAAAGTGACTCACCCTGAAATCTATAACATTTCTGGTCTCGAGCATTTTGAATATGAATACTTGGCCAACAATAAATTCTTTTTAAGGTTTTTAAAGTAAGAAAACATTCTTGTGATGTAGAAAAAACCAATACTAATTTGTAAACATTGCTTTTAAATGAATCATATTGTCTTTTATATCATAAATAGCCTAATTGAAGTCTACAGAGTAGATTTTCAGTTTTTGTAACTGCCAATGTAAAGTTCATTTAATTTTATATTGAGTTTCCATTCTACATTATTGTCTACAAACAGAATCGTGGATAATTGGCTTTCCTGTGTATTAAACCAATGAACAAGTACAAACAAAAGTACAAAGCCATTTAATTTATTTGAGTTTTATAGATCTACATTTTGGGATGTCCTCACCTTGGTATTTTGTGTTAATATTGTTTAAGTAATCATCTGATTTTAATCATCTGATTCCTTGGTTGAGAGTGTTTGGGTTGGATTGTGTCACTCCTATGAACAGTATTTTAGGTTGTGTCTTTATTAGATCCTGTACATCCAGCAGGATGGCCAGTTTTCTTCATGTGAATGTTTAGGAAGGGGGTATTCTAAAACTGGTGTTTACATCATGTTAACTGCTTTCCCTTGGGCTAGATCAGGTTAAATGGGAAATTGCAAGTCATTGCCCAAGGTTGCTCTGAGAATTTGAATACAGGGATATGTGCTATTTGATAACCATTATTGAAGCATTATAAGACAAGAAATATGTATTGTATATATTTTCCCCAGGAAAGCCTTACACTTGAATTCCCCTACATCTACTTGGTGACTAGCCATACCTGGCTCTTTTTTTTTTTTTGGTGTGGGGAGGGGGTCGGTCATGTGGCTTGGACTCTGGGCCTAGGCACTGTCCCTCAACTCTTCAGTTCAAGGCAAGCAGCTCTACCTCTTGAGCCACAGTGCCATTTCTGGTTTTCTGTTAGTTTATTGGAGATAAGAGTCTCCCAGACTTTTCCTGCCCCAGCTGGCTTTGAACAGTGATCCTCTGATCTCAGGCTCCAGAGTAGCTAGGATTACAGGCATGAGCCACTGGTGCCTGGCACCTGGCTCATTTCTTGAGAAAGGTAATTGGGGAAGGGAAGGGATAGTGGGAGCACAACAAAGGAGGGGGTAACAATTTTTGACAAGAAATGTTCTCATTTCCTTACTCATGTAACTGTAACTCCTCTATACAGCACCTTTACAATAAATTAAAATTAACAAAAAAAGAGAAAGATGCTTGCTGATAGGCACTGGTGACTCATTCCTGTAATGCTGGCTACTCAGAAGGCTGAGATTTGAGGATCATAGTTCAAAGCCAGCCTGGGCAGGAAAGTCCCTGAGACTCTTATCTCCAATAAAACACTCAGGAAACTGAAAGTGGGGCTGTAGCTCAAGTGATAGAGTGCTAGCCTTGAGCGGGGAGCTGAGGGACAGTGCCCAGGCCCAGAGTTCAAGCCCCACGATGAACCAAAAAAAAAAAAAAAAGGTGTTGTCACCTTTCTTTTGCCCCATTAGACTCAAAGCCTGATGCTCATCTTTGCCTCCTGAGTAGCTGAGATTTCAGCCACCATGCCCAAAGCAAAGGAATGAATATTCATGGAAATAGACAACTGCCAATGTCCTTAAAGTTGCTGAAGCCTCTTACATGGGGATTCATGCTCAAGATATCTTTTCTGTTTCCATGTCTCAAATGCTGTAATTTTTTTTTTGGGGGGGGGTTCTGGTTATGGGGCCTGAACTCTGGGCCTGGGCGCTGTCCCTCAGCTCTTCAGCTCAAGGCTAGCACTCTACCCTTTGAGCCACAGCACCACTTCTGGCTTTTTTCTTTTTGCTTATGTGGTGCTAAGGAATGGAACCCAGGGACTCAGGCATGCAAGGCAAGTGCTCTACCACTGAGCCACCTTTCTAGCCCCTCAAATGCTGTAATTTTTGTAATGAATGCTGAGAGTCGCTTAGAATCACTTGCTCTGCCCCCTAAGTTCCTTGTCAAGTATAAGCCTAAGTCAACTCTTGTTCCCACAGGCAACAAATATGTTCCTCG
Source organism: Dipodomys spectabilis (assembly GCF_019054845.1). Lineage (NCBI taxonomy): Eukaryota > Metazoa > Chordata > Mammalia > Rodentia > Heteromyidae > Dipodomys > Dipodomys spectabilis. Next base: position 4,453,212 of record NW_024870757.1, read on the forward strand.
GGCCATCATGGTGGACCTAGAGCCAGGCACCTTAGATTCAGTGAGATATGGACGATTTGGCCAGAGCTTTAGGCCAGACAACTTCATATATGGTATGTCATCATGGTCCATGGGTCCTAACATCCAGGCATTCCAGTGCTGGGCTGAGCCTTTATCCACCTAGATATTGTCCTCACCAAACCTACCTATTCCAGTCCATGGGAGTCATGCCCCTGGACACTCAGACAGTTCAGATCAGTGTCACTCTGCACGCCCTCCATGACAAAACAGCCTCTGAAGGAAAAGAACAGCAAGCAGGGAAAGCCTCCAACAAGGTTTCAGCGCTGCTGGTCATTTCAAAGGCCTGGCAATAACAGAGAACCACTTCAGGACACCAGAAATCAAAGCACAGCTATGTGTGAGCAAGGTGCAGACAAGTGCTTGCAGCTGAGCTTTCCTATGATCACACTGTGCTCCTGTGCCTCTTGTGAAATTAACTACATTTCCAGTATTGAGGCAGGCTCGGTTCTTCATTTCTAGAAGTACTTGATTTGGGTTAAAATGTATTTTCCTCCACATTGTCTTTACTTTTCTTTAGAACCTGGATGATTTGTAGGGTCCCAGATACATTGAAAACATTTCCTTATTTCACCAAAGTGTATCTAAAGTAATAGCAAAGGTTAGCTCAGAAGAGTCCTATTGTCTTCACAATAGGACAGGCACAGTCATTATTCTTGGAGTGTGTGTCTCATCGTGTCTTTGTGTCTCATAGGCCAGAGCGGGTCAGGCAATAACTGGGCCAAGGGCCACTACACAGAGGGAGCCGAGATGGTGGAATCCGTGCTGGATGTGGTACGGGGGGAGTCAGAAAGGTGTGACTGTCTCCAGGGTTTCCAGCTGGCCCATTCCCTGGGAGGTGGCACCGGGTCAGGCATGGGCACCCTGATTCTCAACAAGATCCTAGAGGAGTACCCAGACCGCATCATGAATACCATCAGCGTCATGCCCTCCCCCAAGGTGTCAGACACCGTGATTGAACCCTACAATGTGATCTTGTCTCTCCATCAGTTGGTGGGAAATGCAAATGAGACTTTCTGCATCGACAACGAGGCTCTGTACGACATCTGCTCCCACACCCTGAAGCTGCCCACACCCACCTATGGAGACATGAACCACCTGGTGTCAGCCATCATGAGCGGGGGTCACCACCTGCCTGCGCTTCCCCGGACAGCTGAATGCAGACCTGCGCAAGCTGGCCACGAATTTGGTGCCCTTCCCCCGCCTACACTTCTTCATGCCTGGCTTTGCACCCCTGACCAGCCGAGCTAGCCAGCAGTACCATGCTCTCTCAGTGCCCGAGCTTACCCACCAGATGTTTGACGCCAAGAACATGATGGTCTCCTGTGATCCCCACCATGGCCGCTATCTGACAGCGGCTGCCATCTTCCGAGGCCGCATGTCCATGAAGGAGGTAGATGAGCAGATGCTCAACATGCAGAACAAGAACAGCAGCTACTTTGCAGACTGGATTCCCAACAATGTGAAGACAGCTGTGTGTGACATCCCCCCGCGTGGCCTCACGATGTCGGCCACCTTCATCGGCAACAACACGGCCATCCAAGAACCCTTCAAGCGGTTTTCCCAAAAATTTAGAACCATGCTCCAGCGCAAGGCATTCTTGCACTGGTACATGGCCGAGGGGATGGATGAGATGGAGTTCACTGAGGCTGAGAGCAATATAGATGACCTGGTGTACGAGTACCAGCAGTGCCAAGATGCCACTGCTGATGAACAGGGGGAATTTGAAGAAGACTAAGTGGAGGAAGAAGTTTAAGACTTCCCATTGGTAACAGTGAAACAGGAGTGTCAGAGCTTGCCAACTATTTCTCAAATGAATGTTGCTTTCCTGAGCAACTGTTGTAGTCCTGCTGTGTATCATCATGCACAGACTTTCCTGGCAGGAACTCACTGATGGTGAATGTAAAAATTCAGATTTCTTTTTTTTTTTTAATTTTTATTTTTATTTATTTATTTTATTTTATTTGTGAACATACTGTACAGAGGGGTTACAATTACATGGGCAGGATAATGCGTACATTTCTTACCAAGCATTGCAGCCTCCTCCTTTGTTTACCCTTCACATCCCTTCCCAGTATCCCCCCAGTCCCAATCCTTCTCCCCCCCCCCCACACCGACATTGTAAAGCTCGTTTTGGACATGAAAATTTGTACTTCTCATTGTTGCAAGAGGTCCACCTGTATCCTTAAGCGACTTGTTTTTCCCCATCTCCTCCACAAGTTATACTGACATCAAATATAGTGAAATCAGTGTTTATACTGTGGGGGAGGGACATACAAAGCAACAAAGAAATAATCTTATAAATGCGTTAGAAACACATGCATGAAAGAAAAAAACATTAAATTACATATCTAAGGGTTCATTTTCCTAACATCACCTTATCTGACCTTTTCCGCTTGACTCATACATATACTAGATATTGCAAATAAGGGAAACCATGGGGCCTATGTTTCTTTGGGCCTGGCTTACTTCACTTAATATAATTTTTTCCAAGTCTTTCCATTTCCTAACAAATGGGGCAATGTCATTCTTTCTGATGGAGGCATAGAATTCCATTGTGTATATATGCCACATTTTCTTGATCCATTCATCTACTGAGGGGCATCTGGGTTGGTTCCAGATCTTAGCTATGGTAAATAATGCTGCAATAAACATAGTTGTGCTGGTAGCTTTAGTGTGGTCTTGTTTGTAAACATTTGGGTAAATGCCCAAAAGTGGGATTGCTGGGTCATAGGGGATTTCTATGTGGAGTCTTTTGAGGAACCTCCATACTGCTTTCCAAAGTGGTTGAACAAGTTTACATTCCCACCAACAATGAAGTAAGGTTCCCTTCTGTCCACATCCCCTCCAGCATCTGTTGTTGTTAGAGTTCTTGAATTTTGCCATTCTAACTGGAGTGAGGTGGTATCTCAATGTTGTTTTGATTTGCATTTCTTTTATGGCTAGGGATGTTGAGCATTTCTTCATGTATCTATTGGCCATCCTTCTTTCTTCTTCAGAGAAGTTTCTCTTTAAGTCTTTCGCCCACTTGTTTATTGGGCAGTTGTTTCTTTGAGGATTTGTTGTTGGGTGGTTTAATTTTTTGAGTTCCAAGTATATTTTAGATATGAGACCCTTGTCCGTTGTATGGCTAGTAAAGATCTTCTCCCAATCTGTGGGCTTTCTATTGATCTTGCTAGCTATGTCCTTTGCCCTGCAGAAGCTCTGCAACCTTATGCAATCCCATTTGTCCAACCTTTCTTTGATTTGTTGTGTTTCCGGGTCTCTATTCAGAAAATTTCGGCCTGAGCCAAGGAGACCTAGGGTTTCTCCTATTCCATCCTGTAATGTTTTCAGAGTGTCTGCTTTGACTTCGAGGTCTTTGATCCATTAGGAGTTGATTCTGGTGCAGGGTGATATATAAGGATCTAGCTTGAGTTTTCTACAAGTAGTTAACCAATTTTGCCAACACTATTTACTGAAGAGGCTGTCTTTCTTCCATTCTATTGTTTTAGCTCCCTTATCGAAGATTAGATGGCTATAGGTCTGTAAGTTCATTTCTGGGTTTTCAATTCTATTCCATTGGTCCTGAGGTCTGTTCTTATGCCAATACCAAGCTGTTTTGATTACTATGGCTTTATAGTAGAGTTTGAAATTTGGTCTTGATATTCCTCCAGCAGTGTTCTTTCTGTTGAGGAGCGTTTTTGCTATTCGGGGTCTTTTATTGTTCCATATGAATTTTTGGATTGCCTCTTCTATTTCCTTGAAGAATGAGCTTGGAATTTTGATAGGTATCGCATTGAATTTGTAGATAGCCTTGGGAAGTATTGCCATTTTCACGATGTTAATCTTTCCAATCCAGGAGCATGGGAGGTTTTGCCATTTTTTAAATTCTGTGTTGATTTCCTTTTCACGATTTTAAAGTTTTCATCATAGAGGTCCTTCACTTCTTTGGTTAAGTTAATTCCTAGGTATTTTATTTTTTGTGGGGCTATTACAAATGGAGTTGCTTTCCTAATATCAGCCACACTTTTCTCATTGTTGGCATACAGAAAAGCCATTGATTTTGTGGGGTTAATTTTATACCCTGCTACTTTGCCAAAGTTTTGAATCAGCTTGAGTAATTTGGGAGTAGAGTCTATGGGATTCTTTAAATACAAGATCATGTCATCTGCAAAGAGGGAGAGTTTTATTTCTTCTTTCCCTATTTGGATCCCCTTTATGTCTGCATCTTGTCTTATTGCTGTAGCTAGGCATTCTAATACTAGATTGAAGAGAAGTGGAGAGAGTGGACATCCTTATCTTGTTCCTGAGTTAACAGGAAATGGCTTTAGTTTTTCACCATTAAGTATAATGCTGGCTGTAGGTTTGTCATCTACAGCCTTTATTGTATTGAGGAATGTTCCATGGATTCCTAATTTTTCCAAAACCTTCATCATAAAGGGGTGTTGGATCTTGTCGAATGCGTTTTCTGCATCTATTGAGATAACCATGTGGTTCTTATTCTTGCACCTGTTGATGTGATGAATAATATTAATTGATTTGCGTATATTGAACCAGCTTTGCATCCCTGAAATGAATTCTGTTTGATCATGGTGTATGATTTTTTGGATGAATTGTTGAAGTCGGTTGGCCAATATTTTGTTGAAGTTTTGCATCAATGTTCATCAAAGAAATGGGTCTACAGTTCTCTTTCTTTGATTTGTCCCTGCCTGGTTTTGGGATGAGGGTTATGATGGCTTCATAGAATGTGTTCCGTAGTGAACTTTCTCTTTCAGTTTCATTGAAGAGTTGGAGGAGTATTGGTGTGAGCTTTGCTTTGAAGACCTTGTAGAATTCTGCTGTAAAACCATCTGGTCCTGCACTTTTCTTAGCTGGGAGGACTCTTATTGCTGTTTCTATTTCAATGCTTGATATGGGCCTGTTATGCTGGTTTAACTCATCTTGGTTTAGTTTTGGCATGTCAATATTTGCTAGGAAAAGGTCCATTTCTGTCAAGTTCTCAAACTTATTAGCATAAAGTTTTGAGAAGTATTCCCTTATAATGTTCTGAATCTTGGTTGTTTCCGTGGTGATGTTTCCATTCTCATCTCTGAGTTTATTTATTTGGGTGTGTTCTCTTCTTTTTCTGATAATATTTGCAAAGGGTCTGTCAATTTTGTTAATTTTTTCAAAGAACCAACTCTTTGTTTTGTTGATTCTTTCTATAGTTTTTTTGGATTCTTATTCATTTAATTCTGATTTAATTTTAATTATTTCTTTCCATCTACTGGATTGGGGTTTATCTTGCTGCTCTTTTTCAAGGAGGTTCAGATGTCTCATTAAATTGTTGGTTTCAGATCTCTCCAATTTGTTGATGTAGGAGCTCAGAGCTATAAACTTGCCTCTGAGTACTGCCTTTGCTGTGTCCCAGAGGAGCTGGTAATTTGTGTGTTCATTTTTTGTTGAATAGACTGAACATTTGAATTTCCTTTCTAATATCTTCCATGATCCACTCGTGATTCAGCAGTGTGTTGTTTAGCCTCCATGTGATAACGGACTTCTTTTGGTGGCTTTTGGTGTTGAGTTCTAATTTTGTTCCCTTGTGGTCAGAGAGAATGCAAAGTATAACTTCAATGTTTCTGAATTTAGACAAGTTTGTTTTGTGGCCTAAAATGTGGTCTATTTTAGAAAATGTTCCATATGCTGCTGAGAAAAACGTGTATTCTGATGCTGCTGGGTGAAATGTTTGGTAGATGTCTGTTAAATCTAGTTGATCTATGCAGCTGTTTAGATCTGCAGTCTCTTTGTTGAGTTATTGCTGAGTTGATCTATCTACTGGCGAGAGTGGTGTGTTAAAATCCCCAACAATTAATTTCTTTGGATGTATATGGGATTTGAGGGAAAGTACTGTTTCTTGGATAAATTTGGGTGCTCCATTGTTTGGCGAGTAGATATTTAGAATTTTAATATCCTCCTGAAGGAGAGATCCCTTAATTAGTATGTAGGGACCTTCTTTATCTCTTCTCACCAATTTTAATTTGAAGTCTATTTTATCTGATATTAGGATTGCAACTCCCGCCTGTTTATGGGGCCGTTTGCTTGGTAGATTTTGCTCCAGCCTTTCACATTGAAAATATGTTTGTTTTTACGGGCAAGATGTGACTCCTGCAGGCAGCAGATAGAAGGATCTTGTTTTTTAATCCAACTAGACAGTATATGTCGCTTAATTGGAGACTTAAGTCCGTTAATGTTAGGGGATAGGACTGAGAGGTATTTGGGAGTTCCTGCCATGTTTTCCACCTTCTTGTGAAAACTGGGTTCTTCTTTTGGTTCTTGGATTCTCAGTTTGGGCCTTTATTGTGGTCTTGTTGGTTTTCTATGTGTAGGACATCCTTAAGAATCTTTTGTAGGGCTGGTTTGGTGGAGATGTGTTGTTTCAATTTTTCTTTGCTATGGAAGGTTTTTATTTGGCCTTCAGTTATGAAGGAGAGTTTAACTGGGTACAGTATTCTTGGTTGATAGTTGTTTGTTTTTAGGGCATGGCATACATCATTCCAGGCTCTTCTTGCTTTGATTGTCTCTGCTGAGAAATCTGAGGTGATTCTAATTGGTTTCCCTTTTTAAGTGATCAATCTTTTCTCCCTCACAGTTTAAGGATCTTTTCCTTGGTCTGAGTTGATCCTGTGTGGATTATAATGTGATGGTGGGTTGTCCTATTCTGGTCTGGTCTATTTGGGGTTCTAAAAGCTTCTTGTATCTGAATAGGCCTATCTTTTTGCATGTTTGGGAAGTTCTCTGCTAAGATCCTGTTGAACAAATTTCCTAGACCATTTACTTCTGCTTCTTGGTGCTCCTCTACACCCATTATCCTTAGATTAGGCCTTCTGATGGTGTCTTCCAAGTGTTGGATAGATCTATCATATTTCTTGGACTTGTCTTGGATGGTTGTATGTTCTTTCTCTATAACATCTAGGCTGTCTTCAATCCCTGAGATTCGATCTTCTGCATGGTCTAACCTGCTGTCAAGACTTTCTACTTTGTTTTTTATCTCTTTTCCTTCTAATTGGTCAGCTTAGATGGCTTCAAGTTCTGTGTTGAAGCTTTGTTTTAGATCTTCTATGAACTTCTTTACTTCCTTAATTTGGTGTTCAGTGTTTGTCCTCAAATCACTTAGTTGATTGGTTATGGTTTCCTTGGACTCCCATTCCTTCTGTTGTGTTCCATTCAGCATTCCCTTTGTGGTCTCCCTGACTTCCTTCAGCTCTTTGTTAATGGATTCCATGAATGCCTTTAGTGATCTTTGTGTATCCTCTTCCTGCTCTCTCAATTCCTGTATTACTCTTTGATTAGCACCCTCCATTTCATGGGATTCCTGTAGTTTTCTTTGAGTGTTCTCAGCCTGTTCACGCCATACCTGACTTTCTCTTTGAGTATTCTCAAGCTGCTCATGCAAATCCTGTATCAGCTTTTGAGTAGCTCCCTCACGCTTACGATATTCCTGTATAAACTTTTGGAATGCCTCCTCTCTCTCCCTATCACGCTCATACAGAGACCTTTGTATGCTTTCAATCTTTTGATTTATCATGTTTGCCAGCAGTGTTTGTAGAGCTATTTGGGAATTCTCCTCTGGATTATTCATTATCTGTTCTGTCCCCTGATTATCGGGATTGGGAATTAAGATACCCGGATTTGCCATTTTTCTTGTGTTTTTCCGGCTTACTCTGCCCATTTGAGATGAAAATAGCACCAGTTTTGTGCTAGAACACTATCTTAAGGCAAGCATCAACCCAAGTCTGAATTTGCACAGTCAATAGCCTACAGATACAATCTAGTTCAACAGATACATCTATTCAACATCAAACAACTATATGTTAATTGTCTACGAACCGCAAAGAAGAATTTGGAAGACCAGAAATTATTAGGGTTAGGGAGAGATGTGGGTAAAAAAATAGGAATAGATTGATGTGGGGAGGCTCAGGGAGAGTTAACTAAGTCTTAATCTCAAAGCAGGAAATAGGTTGGGTAGGATGAATGTAGAGAGAGAGAAAAAAAAGGGAACGGGAAAAGAAAAGAGACCAGAAAAATGGAAAGGTAGAAAATAATAAAATTATCTAGAATCGATAACAATCTATTTAGATAAGAACGTGAATTTATTGAGAGGAGGGGAGGGATATAAAGGAGATGTGAAAAACTTAAAAATAAAAATGCTTAAAATATTATATAGGTATAAAGAGGTAGTACTGCTATTAAGGAATTTAAGTCTTTGAGGTTTTGATTGAGTAATAAATTTGTGGATTAAGTGTGTACACAATGGGGGATAGGGTCTTATGGTCAACTACGGTTTTATCTGAGGATGTGCAGGACAAGAATTAAGTCACATAAAGAAGAACGAAAGAGAGGAGAAGGTGAAAAGGATAAGAAAGGAAGAAGAAAAAGATGAGAAGTTCAGTAGAGCTAAACAAAAAACAAAAAGATAATTTAAAAAGAAAAAAAAAGAGAAAGAAGACCAAAAAGAAAGCAAAAACGCACACTCCCGTATCCCCAAAATAAAAATTATAAGAGGAAAAGAAAGTTTCTGGAAAACAATTTTTTTATCAAAAAAGGCAAAGATTAAAGATAGAAAAAAGTTTTAGAAAAGAAAAAAAAAATTTTATATAAGGTACCAAAAATAAAAACTAAAAAAAAAGAAGAAGAAGAGAAAAAAGAAAAAAAAAAAACTTCTTTGATTTTTTTTTTGGGGGGAGGAGTGGGAAAAATCCTGTATCTCACTTGTGTCTGTAACCAGCTTCTTGTTGGAGTCTCTGGTCTGCTTGTGGTCCTGTGGCATGGTTGGTTTCTTAAATCAGTTTGTTTGAACTGGCAGAAAAATGCTCTGCTTTACCCAGGATTTGGCGATCCTCCTCCCAGGCTAGTTCATTGGGAGACAGATCTGCTTTGAGTATCACAAAAGAGGGGGATGCAGTGATGACGCTAGGTTCTGGTAGCTTTTCCGGGGCTGGTTTGTGAAAACCTCACAGAGTCCAGCCTGGAGCCATTCTCAGGGTTTCTGTTTACTGATTTTCAGTTGCTTGTCCAGGCTGCTAGAGGGAGGGGCAGCCTCTGGCTCTGATTACCCAGTGAAGAAACCCACTCCTCGGGCTGGCGCCCGAGCTGGGTGACTTTTCCCTGGGTGGAGCTGAGTCTGGCAGGTCACGCCGCTGTTAAGTTCTTGTGACCTGCTAAATGACTTGTTTTATTCCAAGGCCTGAGCTGGAGCTAGCAGCTCCTCCGAGCTTTGTCGGTATCCAAGGTGGAGATCACCGGTGCTGGGGGGGGGGGGGGGGAGAGGTGGCCTTCCCTCCTCTGCTCCCTGAGAAGGAGTGAGGATGTCAGGCTTCTACTCACGCCGAGTCTTAGTTCCTGGGTCGTCTCTGGTCTGCGAAATGCAGGATGAAGATGTCTGCTCCTTGTTGGTTCTTGCTGGTGTTGAGTAGAATCCGTTCGCCTGCTGCGTCTGGCTCCTTCGTCCCTGACTCTCTGTTGCTCAGGTATGGAGCCTGCGCTCGCCCGCCACCGCCACAGCTGCCGCCGCCGCCGCGGCTGCTGGCAAGGGATCAGAAGTGTCTCCTTGCCTGGGTTTCCTTCTCTGGCCTAACTCTCTGTCCTGTGATGGCACAGTGACGTAGAACTGTTCACTGGAACTCTAAAACTGCTTTCTATGCGAGAGCTTACTTAGACTCCAGCTTCTCCTCCACCATCTTTCTCAGATTTCTTTTAAATAGTTTTGTCTTAAAGCCCTATTTATATAAATAAAGAAGTATACTTTTTTTTTTCTTTGGGACTGGTCGTGGGTCCTGAACTCTGGGCCTGGGCACTGTCCCTCAGCTCTTCAGCTCAAGGCTAGCGCTCTACCACTTGAGCCACAGTGCCACTTCTGGTGTTTTTCTTTTTGCTTATGTAGTGCTGAGGAATCGAACCCAGGGCCTCAGGTATGCAAGGCAAGCACTCTACCACTGAGCCACCTTCCCAGCCCAAGAAGTATACATTTTGTACCCTGAGTCCTTATTCTTCTTTAGAATCCCTTTTATTCTTTCAATGTATTTGAAATATAAAGTTAGCCAGCAGGATTTAATCTTAGCAATATAGGACTGGTGCTCAAGAGGAGTTTCAAATTCATGGTGTTCCTACTACTTTGAAGAGGAGGATGACAAGTGCCAATGTTGTTTATTTTCCCTGGCCCAGTTTTAAAGTTAGCAGTCTCTCAATAGCATGCCAGTAGCATAAAAGCAGTTTGAAGAGAAAGCAAACCAGATCCAGATGTTACAATTTTCCTAGTACCAAGGTGATGAAGGGATTGAGGTTCAAGACTTGTCTTGGCACTGAGGTAGCAGGACCTCTTCCTCCTTTATTCTGACACAGGACTTGCTTTACCTGCTACCCAGTACGCATTCCTCTTTGGGAATTGGACCACAAAAGGCAGGTATGAATACTGGCCATTAAGGATCTACTTCTCCTTCAGACAACTGCAGGTTCTTGTCTCATGCCCCATCAGAGGGATTTCATTCACATTCCCTAGAAACAGTAGCAGGAACCCCGATCCCTGTTCTTACAGTTCAGTTGGCAGCGAAGCAGCACTCACAAGGTAAGTGCAAGATACTAGTTTCTCAAGGCATCTGGCAGCTATAAGGACAGAAGTGAGTCTAGCTGTTTGAGGGAGTGAGAAGGTGACCAGTCCCATAGCATATCAAGAACTGCTTGATTCAGTCTTCCAAGTCAAGGAGTGGAAGGGAGACATGGCCCAATGACCCATTCTCATACTCATTTTTCCAGCATTCAAAGCTGTCTGAGGCCCGCAAGGGGTTGTAAGGGCAAAAGGGATACATGGATTTAGCCTGTTGGGTATGTTTACTTTACATGAGTGAGGCAGAAATCTCAATTGCTTAGAACATACACAATGGCCAGGAAGAGGGTGAACACTTCTGTTTTCACTGGAGGCCAAAATCATTCACTGGTTCTTTTTGCCAGAATCTTTCACTCTTCTTGCAGTGAGGCTCCAGGTAGGTTGTCTGTGCCAGGCATTCCTCCATGGCCACCAATAACTTGTAAGAGCCCCTTTTTCTTCAGAAACAGGACCTATGGGAATCCAGCAACTTTTAGAAAGCTCTAAGGAAAAGATACTACTGGGTGAGGAGCAAGTTCCTTGTTTCTAGTAAAGTTGGGAGATAGTAAATTCCCTAAGCTTTCCTCTACCAGGCCTGAGGTTGGGGTAGGGTGGGGAGGAGTGGGGTAGAGATCTTTAAGCCAAGTTGGTCTCACTCATTAGAAAGTAAACTGCCCCAGAGGGTGATCTGTAACTGGAAGCCCCAGGGCAGATCAAAGTGCAAATAGCTTCCAATGTGGGAGTCCTAGGGAGTAGGTGTTGGCCAGCAAATTGACATCCCTGGGTCTCTAGTCCTGAACTGACTAGATTGGATGACTCCAAATCCTCTAAGGCTGCTGGGTCTGAACTGAAGGCAGGCCTGGCCAAGGCACTCTCACTCCTCAGTGGGTTAAGGATTGAGGCCAAGCTGTGGTGGAGGCCCCACCCAGTCTATTTACCAGTGTTTGACTAAGAACATTTTTGTTTTCTCTTAAGTACCCATTTTTTGGTCTTTTCTGGTGGCTTTGGCTTATTTCTTTACACTTTTGAAGGAGTAGTTCTTGGTTCATAATTAATGACTCATGCCTCACCCCTCAGAAAACCCCTGTTGATAATTTTACCAGTAGATTACACTGTATTTTCATGTATTTCTCAGACATGGCTTTTGTTTTCTCCTAGCCAGAGCTCTGCACTCATTGCCACACAAGCCAACATTGAGGTGACTCCTATAGACAGGGTGATTATTTTGTCCGCATGCTAAGTGCAGCATCTCCCTTATTCTCATGTGCCTTGGTAATTGTATCAAATAATTGAGTCCTTGACTAGTATGATAAGCAAAGCTCTGGGTGAAGATGCAGCTCAGTGGTAGAGTACATGCCTGGCATCCACAAAGCTCTCAGTTCAGTCCCCAGCACCAAAAGGAGGAAAGGTAACAAATGTTAGGCTCAGGAGATGATATATTAGGAGTCAAGGAAAAACACCCAGATTGGCATTGAGGAGTTGTGTCATGAGAGAACACTGGTAGAATGTTTGTAGGTGGAAAGAAGAGAGCCCCTTGATGTGTGTACCCTTTTAGAAAGCAGAAATAGGAACGGGGGATGAACCTCTGGTAGTCAGCCTAGGCCATGGAAGGAAGAAGCCGTGACATGTATGTTGCCCTAATGGTACCAGAGTCTAATGTGGCAGCACCACACCAGGCCATTTCTCAATAAGAACAGGTTTGTCAGAAGGACCTCCTTGCATTGGAAAGATTTCTTTTGACCACTTTGGCCTTGTTAATCATATTTCCTTATGCTCTTTCCTTTTTCCTTCCAACTTGTCATACCTATAGCAGATCCTGTCCACCATTCTCTCTAATCTCATTCTCTAAAAGTTTCCCAGTTTTTAGCTGTACATCTCCTAGACAAAAATGTAGGGGGTGGATTTTCTGGCAGACATAGATTGAAACTAAAAGGTATCTTTGAAGTAGACTTTGACAAGGTTCTGATATTGACAGCGTTGTGTTGATAAGTCCTGGAACTGCGACCAACTTCTGGTCTAATTCTGAGGTGACAGTGGAAGAGAACTGGTGATAGGACATCATGGACCACTGTGATTTCAAACCCTTGGCAGGTACATCTCCATTCATGGATGTGCTATCAGCCAACATACAGATGTCTGTTAAGGAGTGATGGCTGGGGAAAGAAAATTTATTGGCGACAGAGGAGACCAGCCTTTGGACAAGTGGTTGCCTTTCAGTGTGAGGCAGACAAAGAGTGCCGACGGATACAGAGATATTTTCAGGAAGCAAGACAGCTTCCCCCACATCTTGTTATCCACAAAATCATCTGAGAATAACTCTGTAAACCCAGAGGTGAGAGACATGTGCTTTGTGCTTCTGCACCACTGCTTTGCTGCGTGGCTCTTTATGCTCTTCTGAAACCTCCTTCTGAGCTGGCCCACAATGTGCCCAGGAGGTGGGAAGCATAGGGGACTTGGCAGCTTGGCTGCTAATCACTCTGACCACACTGGCATGGGGCAGAAGGCATGTGCTGGGCATCTGCTCCATGCTAGTGGTATGTGCCCAGTGGGAGCTTTGGTTCTTACTAGGAGAAGGTAACAGTTCCTCTGTCCTTGGGCCATCTCCCAGGTCAGGATGTCTTCATCTACAGAGGCTGGAGCTTTAGCTCTCATCTTGACAGGTTTCTGTTTTTCAATTTTCTCTTTCTTTCTTTCTTTCTCTCTTTCTTTCTTTCTTTTCCTCTCTCTTTCTTTGTTTCTTTCTCTCTCTGTCTCTTTCTTTATCTCTTTCTTTGTTTCTTTCTTTCTTCCTTTCTTTCTTTTTTGTTCTTTTGCCGGCCATGGGTCTTGAACTCTAGGCCTAGGAACTGTCTCTCAGATCTTCAGCTCAAGGCTAGCTCTCTATCACTTGAGCCATAATGTCACTACCAGTTTTCTGTGGTTTATTGGAGATAAGTATCTCAAGGGCTTTCCTGTCCAGGCTGGTTTTTAATTGTCATACTCAGATCTCTGCCTCCTGAGTAGCTAGGGTGACAGTCATGGGCACTGGTGCCCAGCTTGACAGGTTTCTTACTTGTGCAAGATAACAATGGCCATGTTCTGTCCTGTGAGGAGTTTCCCTGTCATCCTACAACACTGATGGTCTTAGTGTTGTGGCAGAGCACACAGCAAGGGGGCTTTCTATGCATGCACATTGACTAGTACCTGAAAAGGTAGCTTGCAATGGCCAGGAAGGCTCCATGATTACATACATCTCAACTTGCACTGGGCATAACCAAATTTTAAGTTCTAGTTTTGGTTCTTTTCCTTTGTACACAGCTTGAGCAGGTTGTTTCCAGATGTCTGTCATTTAACTCAATTGACTCAATGAATTCATCTGCTGTTTCTATGAGTCTGACATAAATGACTGCTTATCAGAGGCCAATAACTGATTTTAAGACTAAGTGAAACCCAGCAAGTGCTCAGGCATGTTGGCTAAGAGTGCTATATAGGTAATGTACAGCTGCATGGTACTTGTGTTGTACACTTCTCATATCTTCACTGAATTCTTAGTATTTCTTATAGAGAAGAAAGAAGCCATACATTTATGGCTTCTTTGCATAGTTATCTGAATCCAGCTAATGAGCACATCTTACACTTGTTTTCTTTTTTTTTTTTTTTGGTAGTATTATGGTTTGATTGAACTCAAAGCCTCATACATGCTAGGCATGCACTCTACCACACCTCCAGCCCCCATTTGCTTTAAGTATTTTAAGTAATTTTGGGGCATCGTTCTTCCCTCACATACACCTCACTCAGAGCTGGGATTGCAGGCATGAATCACCTAGGCAGAAGTATTTGTTGAGATAAGGTCTTCTTGCTAACACTTTGCCTAGACTAGCCTTGGACCTCAGTCTTCCCCAGCTCTGTTATTCCCCAGAATAACATGCCTATGGTTTGAAATGTTATAATCCCATTGTTATTCTGGATTTCTAATTGGAGTTTTGTGGTATAGTACTAGAAGGCAGTGCCTTCTTACTTGACTTGAAATTATAAGCCTTAATCAGTGGACATAATTCTGCTCTAGACTATCAGAACCTTATATCAATGTGTGGACACTGCTCATTGTTAAACCATAATTCAGGATATGTTGCATGACTTTAAGCCTCACTTCTTCTTACACACACACACACACACACACACACACACACACACACACACACACCATTGTCTTCTGTGGTGACTTTGTACAATTTCTGTGAGACCACCTGTGTCCTCTCCTGTGCATCTTGGAGCTTCTCTCACCAATCTTGCTGTTCTCCAGCCTGTTCCCTCCTCCGCTGTCCAGTCTCTGACCTTGACAGAGGCTGAGGCTTGTAGTACTGGGATTAGAAAAAGAGAAAAGATAGATACAGACATTTAAGTAGAAACGTCATCTCTTTCACTTTTAGGTGATTTTAGATGCATGTTTTCATCAGATCCTCAATCCTACTTCTTCTACCAGCCTCCCACTGCCATGTTCTTCTCCTGACTCTCACAGAAGGCTCAGCTGATATTATAGGAAACAGAAACACTGTGCTTCTGCAAAACCTGCATTGCTGCTGCTTTGAATGAATGTATTTTTGTCCCGAGAATTTTTCTTAATGGAATATGGGAGAATCAGAAAAAAAAGTAATTATTTAAAGCAGTTTCACTTTTTCTTTCTTACTCAGTTTACTTAAATTAACTTTATATGCCTAAGAGGGACATTACACAAAACAATCTTTCTATGTATGTATTTTGTGCTTGTTTCTGTGGTGTCATGTCTCAAATTCCTTAAACTCTTTGACACTAAGATCCTTATTGTGGCAAATATCCAGAATGGAAGGGAAGGGAAGTGAGAATGGAGATCAACTAACATCTTACATCGTCCACTGTCTAGGGCTGCTATTTCCACTATTGGAATTGATGATGGCCAGTTGCAGATTCATTGTCATGAAATGGCCCTTACATCATTGATAAAACTGAGTAGCTTGGGTTCCATTTATAGCATTGGGATTTTGATGTCTGCGTACTATGTGTCTGAAGGACCCAAAAGCAAGCTCCTCTGCACAGAAATGAGGTCTCCTCTCCTGATAGAGTGAGATAATGTGGGAAGTTTTCAAAGGAAGAGGCTATTACTCAGCAGTCCTATATTAGAGGATTTGGAGAGAGAGAGCAAAACAAACGCATAAACTGCCCCTAGAACTTGACTTCTTCCCACTCAATCCTTCCTTTTTCAGATAATAAAGCTGAGTAAGCTGAGGAAGGCAGCACACTACGTCCTAATTCAGATCTTGTTGCCTGGTTTTCCCAGACAATTCCTACTCCCTTCTATGACAGTCTAGCTTAACATCTGACCTTGTCAAGTGTCTTCTCAGACGGAATTCTGTCTTCAAAAACTAACTTTGTGGCAAATCTTTAACTCAGTTCACAAATACAAATTGAGTATGCTGCATTGTACATCTTTTAATGTTCATGGGCTTTAATTGTAAGTTTCAAAAGAGATATATATACCAGGAGCCAGCTAGTTCATGCCTGTAATCCTAGCTACTCAGGGGGCTGAAATCTCAGGATTGCAGTTTTAAACCAGCCCAGATGAAAAAGTTCATGAGACTCTTATCTCCAATAAACTACTCAGAAAAAGCTGGAAGTGTTCTTGGAACTCGGTAGAAACACTAGCCTTGAGCACAAAGAGGCTCAGAGACAGTGGCCAGGCCCTATGTTCAAGACCCATGGATAGCAAACAAAATCCTATATATACTTAACAAAGTTGTACACATTTTCCTCTTTAGGTCCATCATGATCTCCACTAAACACACTGCAGCTGGAATTTTGTAGTTCATGATACTACAGCTTTGTGGCTTGACAGGTCATTTCTGCAAAGCTTTGATGGGTGGCTGTGTTTTAACAAACTGAATTTCCATTCAACTCATGCTTACAAATGAGTTCACACACCATCATGGCACCCTTCCTATGAGCAGAGCTGCTAGTGAATTTAGCATGGATCTCTGAGACAGAGATATAATTTCATTTGACATTATTCCAGGCAAAATAGAAATTGCAGCTATAAAACAATATATCAATCCCATTGAAATCCTGGTATTGATTTTCTTCATAGACTTTAAGACCAGAATTTTTTATATAGGTACAAATATATCATGGGAGAAGCATGGAATAGTGGAAAGTTTTTTCTTCTTATATGTTTATGTACCACAGCTTTATAATTAAACCCCAGTGTGAGCTTTCTAACAATGCCTTGGGGCATCTCATTTAGAATCCTTAGATATTAGTGTAGCTTGCTCATTTAAAGGAATCAATTGTTGCATAGTGCAAAAACCTTACTAACCTTGGAGGTAAATGGCAAGGCTGAGATGAGGTAGGCCTCACCTAATGGACTATACCTCACACCAGTTGCTGGAATCTGCATCTGCAAGCCCTGTACTCCTCTGTTCTTTACAAACCTCCCAACCTCCCTCCTTACAATATAATCCAGCAGGATGCAGATGGCTCAAATCTGTAATCCTAGCTACTCAAAAGTCTGAAATCCATGCATACAATCTTGACCAGCTCAATTAGAAAAGTCTGTTAAAATTGAGCCTCCAAGTGATTAATGCAAACAGGACTGAAAGTGTGATTCAAATAGTCAAGTGTCAGTCAACTAAACAGAAGACCCTGAGTTCAACCCTCAGGACTTGTGGTGGGGGAAGGTGGGGGCAAGGAGAGAGGCAGCACTATATTCCATCTTGATAGTGTTCAGATGATGGGGAATTAGTAGGAAGTGTCTCAATGGCTGTTGTCAGTCAAGCCCTGGCTTAGAACTCTGTGTATGAAAAGTTGTAGTTGTTCTTCAATGGTCAGACTCAAACTACATAAAAAGAATCATTTTGTATGTCGGTAGATATAAGTTTATGCTTTGCTCTACTGTGTGAAATCAGAACAAGAAACTACCCTCAGGGGAGAGGGGGAGGAAAAAGCTGATTCCCTATATAGTATAGGATCAACCTCCCTGAAACTACAAAGCCTGTAAAAACAAACTCCAGCCAAGCACTGGCTGTGCTTTATGGTAAGTTCTTGTCCCCTGCAAAGGCCACCTTCCCTCATGCCTGCTTTGCTCTCCAATCTCCTGTGGCAGTAGCATCCACCAATACATAATGGGATACAAGTATTGGGATGCTTGCTGATCTTTCTTTCCAACCTCATGTCTTAAATTAGCCTAGCTGCGTGCCCCTAAGGTAATTTAGTCCAGTTTATAAGACCTTAGAAAATACCTGTTGTTTCCAGATTCAATGTGTAAAGTCTCCTAGCAGGGGCAGGTTATATCCCTTAGTCAATAACCCTTCAATCAGTACAAGACAATCTTGGTGCCAAGTTCACTCTGAATTTTCCCTTTCTTGGACACAAGAACTCCCTAAAGTCAGTATGATCCTTGGGTCTTCAGAGAGAGAAAGTTGGAAATGCTACATATAATGATCAGAGTGGCCTAGAGCCACTGTAAATACCAAAGCCGTTCTGGCTATGTCACCTACAACCGGTGGCAGCAGCCACCCCTGTGTGATATCCAGGCTGTAGGTAAGCCTTTACAACCTGCAGCAGGTAGATCCACAGTCTACCTTTTCTGGGAGGAGGCTTTTTAACAAATCTTAGTTTTTTTGATTTGCACATTTTCTGTTTGGCAACTTGCAATCTAGAATAGATTTTTGTCATCTGCTCACACATGCAATGTTTTTGCTTGTTACCTATTTATTTTTTTTATTTTTAGAAACTTAGTTAATACTTGCATTCAGTTTAAGAAGCCTCATATTGTAGCAGTAAAGGGCACAGCCATTGGACTAGGAGCATCCATATTGCCTCTTTGTCATGTGGTTTGGGCCAATGAAAAGGCTTGGTTCCAAACACCCTATACCCGCTTCGGACAGTATCCAGATGGCTGCTCTACTGTTATCTTTCCCAAGATTATGAGAAGCGCGTCTGTGAGTACCTTCATTAAAAAATTATTTTAGACAATGTCCTAAGGACCCGTGTTTTCGGTGTTGTTCTACTCAGAATATCCGGTGTGTTCTCTGGAGACATTTCATCAAATCTACTTGGTTCGTGTAGTGCTGTGATCCTTCCCAGGAAAAGGATATTCCTCCCATGAGGGGCCTCTAGATCTGCATAAATCACACTTATACCCAGTTTTCAATCAAGAATTGTTCTTTTACTTCACAAGCTAAAAGCTACCCTTTTAAAGTAGCAGTGGGAGGCCATGCACCAGTTGCTCATTCACAGCATATCTACGAAGTTGAATCTTTTTCTCCAGGTGAAGAAATAAAAGTATACAAAGCTTTATTGTAAGGTCATAGATTTCAGATTAGACAAAATATGACTAAGTAAAAGTCAATCAAAATTCAGTTAAATCTGCTCTTTTAATAATCATGGTTAAGACTAATATTTGCTCAGTTACACACATAGCAATAATCAGCTCATTTTGTTAGGAACCGAGTGATTTTTTATTGTTGAATTATCCCCAAAGGAAGGTCACATTTAACTCATTAGAAAATTTTCTGTAGTGTACAGTTAGAATGCTGATTTTTCTACTAGCTATTTCATCTGTCACCTATTCAGCAGGTGCAGAACTAGTTATTAAAATTTTTCTTTTTAAAATTTTATTTATTTATTTGTTTATTTATTTATTTTGTGAACATACTGTACAGAGGGGTTACAATTACATGGGCAAGATAATGAGTACATTTCTTATCAAGCACTGCAGCCTCCTCCTTTGTTTACCCTTCACATCCCTTCCCAGCCTACCCCCAATCCCTCACCCAATCCCCCCCCCCCACCAAAGTTGTAAAGCTCATTTTCGACATGACAACTTGTACTTCTCATTGTTGTAAGGGGTCCACCTGTATCCTTAAATGACTTGTTTTCCCCCATCTCCTCCACAAATTATACCGACATCAAATATTGTGAAAGCAGGGGTTATACTGTGGGGGAGGGACATACAAAGCAACAAAGAAATAATCTTAGAAATGAGTTAGAAACAGATGCATGAAAGAAAAAAAAAACATTTACATACATATCTAAGGGTTCATTTTCCTAACATCACATTATCTGACCTTTTCTGCTTGACTCATACATATACTAGATATTGCAAATAAGGGAAACCATGGGACCTATGTTTCTCTAGGTTTGGCTTACTTCACTTAATATAATTTTTTCCAAGCCTTTCCATTTCCTAACAAATGGGGCAATGTCATTCTTTCTGATGGAGGCATAGAATTCCATTGTGTATATATACCACATTTTCTTGATCCATTCATCTGCTGAGGGGCATCTGGGTTGGTTCCATATCTTAGCTATGGTAAATAAAACATAGTTGTGCTGGTAGCTTTAGTGTGGTCTTGTTTGTAAACATTTGGGTAAATGCCCAACAGTGGGATTGCTGGGTCTTAGGGCAGCTCTATGTGGAGTCGTTTGAGGAACCTACATACTGCTTTCCAAAGTGGTTGAACAAGTTTACACTCCCACCAACAATGAAGTAAGGTAAAATTTTTCTTATAAAGTTTGATTTGCTAAATTTCTCTTCCAAAAATATTAGTTACCTTGACTGAATATGTTGGAGTGCCACGCCGACCCCAGTAGAGTCTGCTTAGCATGGGAAACCATCTATCAGACCATGATAGGGGCTTCGAAACCTATCTCCAAGTTTTGGGACTTCACCGAGGTCTACCTCGGAGAATAGGGCTTCTAAGAGGCCTACTCCTGGGAAAAGGCTGGAAAAACCCCTGGGAAAAGATGTGTTTCTGCCTTTCTTCACTGCATAAGAGTGCCTATTAATCTTTTACTGCTTCTACTGCTCTTTGTACTTGCTCATTGTCAACGTTCCCTTATTCAAAGCTCTTTCTTAAGAGTGTTGACGACCCCAATATCTGATGAGTGTCTTAAAAATATGACTAACTCACCAGAGTTAAGTGCTACCCTGAAACACCTCTTATGGAGGCTAGGAGATAAGTTATAAGTAAATATAAAAGTATTGGGGGTTTCACAAAGTCACTTCAGCAGAAGGAATTGTTTGTAAGGGACTTACAAGAAGCTGTAGGCTCAGCTAGAACAGAAAGAATGTATGGCAATTGCTGAGATAATTACTTAGGAGAAAGAATTTCCTGCTATTTACTAAGAGAATTGCTAGACCTAGAGAATTGCTAGATCCAGGTCTCCTTGAGGTTTACTATTAAAGAAGAAACAGGAAAGATCTATTTGGGAAAGTTAAGGCCTCTGTAAAGATAGGTAATGGTTAATTGGTGACAAACATCGTAATCGTTGTATTTCTTAGAGATAAGCCGGAAACAAGTGCCTATCAGGCGATCAGCTGGTGACCACCTAAAAATGAAGCCATGCAGCAAGATTGTGTAACCTTTTGCCCTCTCTCATGAAGACTTCTGTTATAAAAGTTTGCTATCCTCTGCATTAAATCGCACTCAGCACTCAGCATCCACTCCTCTTGTGTGTGAGTTGTCTGTTTGCCATCTCCCATCCTATTCCAGGTTCCTCCCCTAGGTGTCCTCCGTCATCCCGACAGAACCCGGTCCGCGGCATTGGAGGATATATCAAGATACTATTTTTAGAAATTAAATAAACCTTCTGTATTATGGACAGATGTATTTATTTGTAAGGTGTTGAGACCGTTATTATCTATGTCTGAGCTAATTCCTTTTGGGAGAATTTTCTTTGCTCTGAGTAAATGGTTCTGAATTCTCCCAATAAAACAACTGTTCATGGTGAGATAAGGATTTTCCCAGTACACTAGCTTTCTTTGGTGCCATCTGGAGATTTCACACAGCAAAAGAGGATGTGAGACACATAAACTGAAACATTTCCAAGTAAATTAATAAAACAAAAAACATTGTAGCACTCATCTTTCGACCATTTGTGTTGAGAATTTTGAATTTATATAGAGCTTACTGTAAACAATGTCATTGTCATCTTTAAAGGGGAATAATACATAATCACTAATAATCTCATGTTCAATTCAGCACAGTCAATGATATACTTTGCTTTCATGAATATAACTCAGTTTTGTTTTAGAAGCGTACATGAGAAAAACATAGGCAATTAGACTGATAGAGAATGTCAGCAAATTTAGTGATCAGAGGACGTTAAATAATCTATACATATATCAGCATCCATTTATATAAAGAATTTTTTTCAGAGGTCTAATCTCAGAATTTTCAATTTGCCTTTGAGTTTGGTGAATATACTTTTACATATACCCCTCTAACTTTATCTTAATTAATTTAGTTTACTACTAGGGCTTATTACATTTTATAATTTTTAATTTTACTATATAATGAATTGTGTACTTTTTTTTCTTCCAAACCATTATGCTAAAATATGTATTGCCATCTACATACTAACTCTACTAAAGGTTATCTCATTGGTTAAACATTTAGTTGTGATATTTTATAGATGTTCAACCTATGGTTAAAGATATTTACATGCAGTTGAGAGAAAGTGTAAAGCTCTATCATGTTATTTGAACTAGACTGTAATATCTGTACTGAGGTTTGAACTCAATGTCTCATGTTATTTCTTGGCTTTTTTGTGCAAGCCTGGTGCTCTACTGCTTCAGCCACACGTCTACTTATTGCAGATTAATTAGAGATAAGAATCTCAGACTTTCCTGCCAAGCCTAGCTTTGAACCACAGTTCTCTGTTCTCATCCGCTCAAGTAAGTGAGGATAGTTATGAGCCACTAGCACTCAGGTATATAGATTTCTTAAGAATAAATATGTGATATTGATCAAGGTGAATTGTAGCAATGAACAGACAAGTTGAATAATATAATTACTTTTCAAAATAATACACATACACTTTTAAAAATTAATTGTATCCCTTTGTCTGCAGAGAATGCATTCCAAATTCCCTGTGGATGCCTGAAGAGCATTATGCAATGTTTCTTTTTCTAATCAATTCATAGGTATGAAATGGTTTAACATAAATTAGGCTGAGAGAGTATGAATAACATCATAAAATAGAACAAGAAATACTGTGAAAATTATTTTGAAAGTTCTTCTTGAAAGAGTCAAGAAAATGCTAACACATTTGATAAGAAGTTGATGCCAAACAACTCAAATATTGTCAAGTGGAACTCTGGATGATAAGGACAGATGTCTATCACCAAATTACAGTTATTTAATGCAATAATTCCGGGTCTACTCAGAACATTTTATAGGAGTTGGTGAAAAGTGCTAATTTCCAGATGACACCAAAATAAATACCTAGCCTTGCTCCATGCATTCCACTTTTCCATACTTCCTTCTGCTGAAAGTGTACTCTCAATAAATTATGTGCAGAGCTATCCCATCACAAGCTGTGCTCCTAAAACCAGTCTTGAAGAATTAGTTTCTTTTGGATATATAATACCATACATACTGATAGTTTTTCTAAGGATTTTATGTAGCTGCTAAATTTTGATATAAATAATAAATTTAAAAAACGCCTACCCCTTTTCATCCCAATAACTGATTATTTTCTATATCTGTAGTTTCAGAGACCACAGTACATAAAGTAGATGCAGGAAATCACTCTGTGGTGTCCAAATTTGTGCTATGGGACTTGGACACTCACACAATACTCAGGTTTTACTCATCATAATATTTTCTACTCTTTATCTGATCATTGTACCTGATAATATTGTAATTATTATCTTAATCATCAGTGCTCTGCATCACCACACCCCCATGTACTTCCTGTTGGCCAAAGTGTCCCTCATTGATATGTGGCTTTCTACAAACACCACTACCAATATGAGTGCAGACTTTTTCAGGGAGAAAGAGAAAATTTCCTTTGGCTTCATGTCACAAATTGATTTTCCCAATTCATCGCAGCACTTGAGAAGGTATTTCTGGTGGTAATGGCCTATGACCCCTTTGAGGCCATTTGCAAACCTCTTCATTATTTCACTAGTATGAGCATGTAAAGATGCAGTCAGCTAGTGGTGGGTAATTGGTATTGTTCATGCATGAATACATATTGTATTCATATATATTATATTCATTTACATATTCATATATGCATATATGAATATGTATTCATAAATTATATATATATATATATTTTGTTGTTGTTGTTGTTGTTGGTCGTGGGGCTTGAACTCTGGGCCTGGGCGCTGTCCCTCAGCTCTTCAGCTCAAGGCGAGCGCTCTACCACTTGAGCTACAGCACCACTTCCGGTTTTCTGGTGGTTTGTTGGAGATAGGAGTCTCACGGTCTCTCCTGCCCGGGCTGGCTTTGAACCGCGATCCTCAGATCTCAGCCTCCTGAGTAGCTAGGATTACAGGCGTGAGCCACCAGCACCCGGCTTCATATATATTATATATTTTATATGAATATATATTCATATAAGCCAAAAATGTTAAGTGCAAATTTCCAATGATTATATATTTATTTGAATATATATATATTTTTAACTTAATCACAATTTATTCCGTTTCTAATTACCTATCATTAGGAAAATGGAGGAGAAAGGAAGGAAACAGCCCGGACTCGATTTTCCACAGGTGAAGACTGTTTATTGAGATAGAGCAGCAAGGTTCACAGCCTTCCCAAGGGCTTGGAGACTGTGTGTAAGCTGGGACAAGAGATGGGTTTTTATGAGGCATGAGCAAGGAGGCAGAGGTTAAAGAAAGAGACACTAGGTCAAGGGTGATGGGTGGTATGGGGCTTTTTGGTTGGGCACGGTTGGAATGATTATAGCCACACTTAAATAAATTGCCCTTCTGGAATTAGGCAGTCTGCACTGATCTTTGGTGAATTGCCTGGCATCTGTATATACCCGGGAAAACAAGGTGGGATTCAATCCTTCACCTATTACTACAGACAGATTTAATGAACATACTTAAGTCATACTTAAACAATAAACTGAGATAGGTTTTATAAAAATTGAAGAGCATTGTTTTGATTTGTTACCTTTTCACTGGTCCCTTATCCATCCAGGCATCCACTGTACAGGCCTTTTCTCCACACAGTGATATTGGAAGCTGTACAAAAATCTCATGCTCCCTCTGAATCAGGGAACTAGAGCTGTGTGTTACCAAGTCGCCAGGAAAACCACTTATAGTCGGAAAACCACCAATGCTACTTATCTAAATGGCTCTTTAAAGTGTAAATCGAGAGCTCCCTATGCTTTCCTCAAGAGTTTCAATGTCTTTCTGTTGCTCCAAAACTGAAAGCCAGACTTCAGACTGTGATATATAAGGTTCTATATTTTGAACATGGTTTGGTCATCAGTCTTAGTTCATATCTCTCCTTTATGGATTCTCTTGTTTTAGGTGACTTGGTTGTGAGAAACAGAGAAACCACATTTTGAAATTGGTAGTCTTTATTCAAAAGCCAGCAAAAGCTGGTAGGCTCTTGCAACCCATAATCGAGGTAGCACAAAGCTTTCTTTTCTTTTTCTTTTTGTCAGTCGTGGGGCTTGAACTCTGTGCCTGGGTGCTGTCTCTCAGCTCTTTAGCTCAAGGCTAATGCACTACCACTTGAGCCCCAGCACCACTTCCAGGATTTTCTGCTTTGTGGTGCTGAGGAATCGAACCCAGGGCCTCATGCATGTAAGGCAAGCACTTGCATGTAAGGCAAGCACTCTACCACTCAGCCACCTTCCAAGCCCCATACACAAAGCATTTAAAGACAAAAACCACATGCTGTGGTAGAAACCAAGCCTTATCAAAAGTGTTAAGTAAAGCAAGCAATATAAAGCAATCTCAGGGACAAGCAAAACTCCCCTAAGGCTGAACAGCTTTCCATGTGCATATTCTCTGAAGCAGAGCTCTTCTAGCTCTCCTGGTAAGCATCTGCAATTCAAAAAATGGCTTGTCTAATCTCTAGGCTTTTGAAACTGGGTAAAAAGTCTCCATCACCCAGCTAGGCTCCAGGATGGCTGTGAAGACAAGGCATATTACTTAGATCCAGGTTCCTAATTTCACTCTGGGCAGTAGCATCCATAGCCTTCTCTTAGTTCTGAATATCCTCCATTTAGCCTTACTCTCTCATCTATTTGAAATGTTCTTCCTCAGTCTTGGCAAGTCTAACTGACTCATTTTTACACTTCAGGTGTCAGCTTAAGTATCTCTTCTTTCCTGTCACTTGTGGTGATTCACCTTCCTAAAGGAGCTGTGATGGTCCTCCCACAACTTTCCCTCCTTTAACTCTACCCAGCATTCCTCTATAGAAAGAGTCATCATAGCATACAAGTATGTATAACTATTCACTGTCCATTCCTTCAATTAGAGCTTAATGTTTTTTATGTATTAATGGTTATTTTTTAATTTTTATTTATTTTTATTGTGAAAATACTGTACAGAGGGTTACAATTACATGGGCAAGATAATGAGTACATCTCCTATGAAGCATTGCGGCCCCCTCCCTTGTTTCCCCTTCCCATCCTTTCCCATCCTCCCCCATCCCTCCCACCCAATCCTCCCTGTCCCCCCCCCCCACCAAAGTTGTAAAGTTTGTTTTCGACATAACAACTTGTACTTCTCATTGTGCAATGGGTCCACCTGTATCCTTATTTAAACGACTTGTTTTTCCCCTTCCCCTCCACAAATTATACTGACATCAATGTATTTAGTATTATTATATACATAATATTTAGTACATATTTTACATCTATTATAAAATTATACACAATAATTTAGGACATTGACTCATTTTTCATTATTACTTTATTAAACATGATACATAATTAAATGGAAGCATTTGTCACAGTCTTCACATGTTTAGAGTCTCTCCCAAGAATTAGCTTTGTCTTCTTTATCTTTGGACACCTTCTTAAAGGGATTTTGTTAGATTTAAACTCAGAAGCCTTTTCTTGAGGATAGGCAAGTTGGATAAAATTATGAGTGAGCCTGGGAATGTGGCTTAGAGGTAGAGAGCTTGCTCAGCATGCATGAATGCCAGGGTTTGAATCCTCAGTGCCACATACTCAGAAAAAGCAAGAAGGTATGGAGTGGCTCAAGTGGTAGAGCACTAGCCTTGAGAAAAAGAAGTTCAGAGACAGTACCCAGGCCCTAAGATCAAGCCCCAGGACTGTCAAAAACAATAGGCCAGATGCCGGTGGCTCACACCTGGAACCTTAGCTGAGGCTGAGATCTGAAGTCCACAGTTCAAAGACAGCCTAGGCAAGGAAAGCCTGTTAGACTCTTATCACCAATGAACCACCAAAAGACCCCATGTGATGCTGTGGCTCAAGTGGTACTGTTCGTCTTGAGCTGAAGGGCTCAGGGACAGTGTCCAGGCTTGAGTTTGACACACACAGCAGGAAAAAACGTGAGGGTTAAAGTACTTTTCCTATTTGCTAATTAGGAGAACATTCTCTGGAAAATGAACACTGATGTATACCAGAATTAGAGTCAGAGCTCAAGGTTCAAGTGTAGCAGATCCATATGCCCAGCCTCTCAGACTCTAGTATTATAACCTTGTGTCCTACAGGGTTCTGAAAGGTCCAATGTTGAAAGGCTTAATATGCTCTCTGAGCCCTTTGTGATAAGCAGTTGACTTGTATTGTCAATGTCATTACAGTTCTGAACCTAGCAGAGTACCCTAGCTCAGGAGGCTGAGGTCTGAGGTTCACAAGATGAAGCCAGCCAGGGCAGGAAAGTCTATGACACTCTGTCTTCCACTTCTGAAAGGTCAGATGTTCAAGAGCTTCCTGTGTTTCCCTTGGTGATAAGAAATTACTTGTGGGCTGGGAAGGTGGCTCAGTGGTAGAGCGCTTGCCTTGCATGCCTGAGGCCCTGGGTTAGATTCCTCAGCACCACATAAGCAAAAAGAAAAAAGCCAGAAGCGGCGCTGTGGCTCAAGTGGTAGAGCGTTAGCCTTGAGCTGACGAGCTGAGGGACAGTGCCCAGGCCCAGAGTTCAGGCCCCACGACCGGACCACCCCCCCCCCAAAAAAAAAGAAATTACTTGCACTCTAAATGTTCTTAGAGTTCTCGAACTATATAAGCAGGAAAGAAATATTATTGACCCATCCTGGATTCAAATGAAGTTCTCAGGATCCAAGCCCCAGCCCTGTTCCACTGTATTTGAAGGACAGAAAACAGTTTCAAAAGCCAGGATAGTTGCAAAGACCTAGGCATGCAGGATTAGGAGGCAGAATGTACACACTCAATAGGGAAGTGAGCTGCAAAACCACTTCATTCATTCCAGGCACAGCCAGCAATGGGGGGAAACATGAAACATTTCTTAGAGTTACACCAGGGTCAGGCTTTTCTCAGCCTCTTCAAACAATGACTAATTAACCGTTCTCCCTCAGGTGAAGGGACCCTCAGGCTATCTTAGGGTTAAAAATAGAGATCCAGTTTAGTGGGAGAGAGGGGAGGAACAGAGTTGAAAAACCCTGGTCTCTGGTCTCAGGGAGTGGGATTTTGACTGTCCATCTGTCAGATTTGAAAGCCCTTCTAAATCTGCCAGTCCATTCTCTGTTCATTCTACACATCATTAATGTAAATCCACAATCCAAGGAGAGGCCGTGCCCTTTCTCTTCTGTCTCCAAGCAGAAGAGTTAGAACCTGGCTTTGCCCTCTTGGCTCTGGGGCCTTCGGCTGCCTGAGAAGTGGGTCAGAGACAGTCTTCCTGCTCTGAGGTTGTGTGAAGGCAATGCTGGTATCCTGGCACATTGCAGAAGGCCTTATGACTGGAAATTTTTTCCTTCTTTCCTCCTAACCTCCAAGACCAGATTCACGTCTCATCTTTCTATCTATCTATCTGTCTATCTGTCTGTCTGTCTGTCTGCCTGCCTGCCTGCCTGCCTGCCTGCCTGCCTGCCTGCCTGCCTGCCTACCTACCTACCTAGCTATCTCTTTGCCAGTTCCTGGGTTGAACTCAAGGCCTGGGCACTGTCTCTAGCACTCTACTACTTGAGCCAAAGCACAAATTTTGGCTTTTTCTGTGTAAGTGCTATTGAAGAATCGAATCCAGGGTTTCTTGCAATCTAGGCAAGCACTCTCTCACAAATCCACATTCCCAGCCTCCTCATCTTTTTCTTAATGGTAGATTTTACATAAGTATACTACCATTTTATGTCCCCAAGTTTATTTTTCTGAATACCTGTTATAACTATGAACCCTGATCTTCTCTTCCCCTGCCTGTTTTGTCATTGTTCATGCCTTGGACTCATAATAAAATGTAAATAAAGGCTGTGGAGAGCTTAAGTGTGCATCATATAAGGACACAGGCCTGTAACTCTGGAAGAGAAAAGCAATGGGCCTGAAATGAGGAGAATGATGCAGTATGTGCAACAAGCATATCTGGAAAATAAATCAGTAAATAAAAGCAGAAGCATTACATATGGTCTGTTTGCACTCAGGGAGGTAATATACACACATAAGTAGGTAGGGCACTGATACATAAACTTGGCCTTCTTACTTAAAATTTTTTTTGTGGTCAGCCTGGGGCTTAAACTCAAGGCCTGATGCATCCTGAGCTGTTTTGCTCAAGGCTGAGGCTCTATCTTTGCCCCGGCTCCACTTCCAGCCATCTGGTCATTAATTGGACATAAGCACCTCCCAGGCTTTCCTGCTTGGTCTGGCCTGTATCTCCTGCTCAGGTTTCTCTCTCAAAGCTGGAGCTCTACCCTTTGGGACACTGCACCACTTCTGGCTTTCTGGTGGTTTATTGGAGATAAGAGTTTCACAGACTTTCCTGCTCAGACTGGCTTTGAACAGCCATGTCCTGAGGAAGATTTAAGTGGCTTTCCTCAGGCATTTGCTGAGGAGCCATTCCACACAAACCCCTAATCTAAATCTTGAGAGGTACTAGAGCAAAACAGAAACATCAAGATGTTTATAGGCAAAAGGAGCAATACAGACAGTATGAGGATCACTCCAGCTTTCGGTCTTCTGATCCTGAGATAGTAAATTCACTGCAGCTCAATGCTAAGTGATAAATCTTGCATATCCTGTGGACATTTGCTCCCAAATCCTGGGACACTCATTTCTCACTTTTGGCTTCAAACCTGTGACCAGAGTGGAAGATGAGGAGAGAAAATCCTTCTCAGAGAAAGCAGCTATAAAGAACATTGGGTAGATCACTTATAAATTCAAGCCATTGGAATGACCCTGTTATGAAGTCAGATTGTCCAGAGTAAAAAATGAAGAAGAAAAGAAAGGCAGGTGCCTATGGTGGCTGATGTAATCTTAGCTCTTGAGGGGGCTGAGATGTAAAGAACCTTAGTTTGAATCCAGCCACCCTAGGAAAGTTCATGACACTGTTATTTCTAAGAGATCACAGAAAAGCCCAGATGTGGGGTTGTGACTCAAGGTTAATGCACTACCGTTGAGCAAAAGCAGCTCAGGGACAAAGCCTAGGCTCATAATCCAACCCCAAGACTTGCCTTCCATGTCTTTGTGTATGGATGGATGTATCCCTATAGGTGAAGCTCCAGAGTAGCTATGATGAACGACACCAAAGTAGGAAATTTGTTTTCAGTACAATTATTTCATAGCACAGAGAGTGTTTTCGAGACAGTGCATGTTCTGGGGCTCCCCTCACTGTTCCCAGTGTAGCCTGAGGATTTCTCTGCACCACAGGCGTGGAAGAAGTCTCTGTCATTGTCTGAACAGGCAGACAAAAGGCCTCCCTCCTGTACAGCTGTGTAACAAAACAACTCCATCTGGGCCAATTAGTGAGAATGAGCATGAGCAGGTTCTGCAGGCCAGGAGAAAAAGGCCTCTTTGTACCCTAAGCTATCTCTCTCCCCAGTGCTCTGTTTTGACAGGAAGCCTTCATTTGTGCCACCTCCCATGGCAGGCCAAGTTCCCTGCACTTATCCAGCCTATATTCCAGTGTTCAGATACAGTGCTCAATATAATTCAGGAGTCCTTCTGGCAGACAACTAGGGCACTGAACCTAATGAAATGTTTCACTGCCAGTGATGATGCCTCTCCTAGTTTCTCAGAAGCTTGGGAAATCCAAGCACATGTCAGATATCACAAAGCTTCCTGTCATCTAGGGATGGTGAAGCTCATCAGGTTTTGAAACCTTTTATCTCTCCTAGTTGGGCCTGGGTAGCTAGGTTTTGGGGTTGAAAACAAGGCCTGGGTGGTGAACATGAGCTCAGTGCAGAAGCCCAGTGCTTTACCATTTTGTGTCACAACTTCACTTTGGTGTGTGTGTGTGTGTGTGTGTGTGTGTGTGTGTGTGTGTGTGTGTGTGTATGTGTACATATGTGCGTGCATAAACCAGTCCTGGAGTTTGAACTCAGCACTGTACCTAGTTTTTCTTGTACAAGGATACCCCTCTCCCACTTGAGCCACAGAGCCACTTCAGGCTTTTTTCTGGTGATGTGGTCCTGAGAAATCAAGCCCAGGGTCTCATAGATGCAAAGAACTCTACCCCTAAGGTACATTCCCAGCCCTCTACTTCAGGTTTATTAGCTTGTTTCTGTCTTTTTTGTTGTTGTCGGTTGTAGGAGTTGAAGTCTGGGCCTGGGTGCTGACCCTGAGCTCTTCAACTGAAGTCTTGTGCTCTACCACTTGAGCCACAGCATCACTTCAGGTTTTCTGGTGGTCCATTGGAGCTAAGTGTCTCAAGGACTTTCCTGACCAGGCTAGCTTTGAAACATGATCCTCAGATCTCATCCTCCTGAGTAGCTAGGGTGACAGGCATGAGCCACAAGCACCAAGCTTCCAGTTCAGGTTTCTTAGTGGTGAATTGAAGATAATAGTCTCATGGGACCTTTTGTGTCTGGGATAGTTTGGAACCCAGATCCTCAGATCTCAGCTTCCTCAGAAGGCAGGATGACAGACCTCAGCTATCGACTCCTAGGCCGTGGCACTCTGCTGCAAGGGGGTCCATGACTCCACGTGGTGGAGTGCTAGCCATGAGCCCAAGAGGTAAGGGTCAGAGCCTAGGCCACAAGTTCAAGGTTCATGACTGAGAAAAAAACAGAACAAAATAATTGTGTGCAGGAGACAACTTACTAGTCTTCAGTAATACATAATTTTGTCCCTGCCACGGGGATATATCTGAGCCTCAATATTCTTGTCTGCATAATCATCTCAATTGTGGAGCTCTTATAAGGACCAGATGAAAGAATGCACCCTGGGAAGGAAACAGCACATAGCACTCTTTGCATGACTCAGCACACAGCATCCTGTGAAAGACTCAGCACACAGCACCCAATGCAGGACTCAGCACACTGCACCCTGTGAAGGAATCTGCACATAGCACCCTGTGCAAGATTGAGTACAGAGCACCCTATGAAGGACTCAGCACATAGCTCTATTCCATAAACTGTCATTAGAATTAGGGTGCTTTCATCAGTATCACCATTCTTTGAACAACACTTCACAAACCACACAAGTTTACATCTAATGGTTTAGAGAGGTGTTTTTTTGGGGGTGGTGGTGGGAGTTATCCATGGGGCTTGAACTCAAAGGATGGGGATACTGTTCTAATAACATTTGCTCAAGGCTACAGTTGTACCACTTTGAGCCACATTTCAAAGAGTCTCGCACACTTCCTGCCAGGGCTGGGTTTTGAAGCCGCGTAGCAGCTAGGATGATGGGGGTAAGCCAGCAGTGTCTGGCTTGCAGCAGTTTACATCTGGCTAAGTCAGGATAGGTGGCAGCTGTCAGCCTCAGACTCCTAGTTTGCTCTGTGATGAGGTGTTTGAGGTCCTGTCCTTCTATCGTTGCAGTTAGAAGTTTACCTTTTTTTGGCAGCAGTCCTGGGGCTTGAGTAAGGGTTTAGACACTGTTCCTAAGCGTTTGTGCTGAAGGTTAGCACTCAATTGATTGAAAGACAGCAAGCAGAACTTCCGGGTTTTCTGTTTATGTGGCACTGAGGAATCGAACCCAGGGCTTCGTGCTTCCTAGGCAAGCACTCAACCACAGAGCCCCAGGGGTGAACAAGGTATAAATAGAGATTGCTGTATATAAATATTATATACACAAAAGAGAGATGTCTGTATATTATTAAATTAAAGATAATATTACTACCAATTATTAGGTATTAAATTATGTCTCCATTTAATGTGTCCCAGTTGAACAATTAATAAAGCATTAATTAATAATTACTCAATATCCTAATATTGTTTATCATATAGATACATACATACATATAATTATATATATTATAGAATGAGACAGATGTCTATACATAATTAAATTATGTATGCATCATGTGTTACTACCAATTATTAGGTATTTACTTATATCTCCATGCAATTTTTATTCTGTTAATGCTTAATAAAATATTAATTAAAGTTAATCCATGTCCTATAATTATTGCGTCTAATTTTATCCCAGAGCAATTCACTACTAATTCAATCTGTTTTTCATTTATTGTAGTGACAATTCTTCCACCTATGACATTTTTTACCTTCATGACATCCTATTACATAGCATATAGATTTGCATACGAGTTATATATCCTGACACCGAGCACTTTCAAAGAAAAGAATAACTTGTCACGCTTGGCTTTTTACTCTACAATTACATTTTTTGTAGTGCTGGGATCTAAACTCAGGGCCTAGAATGCTCAGTTCATGAATGGGTGACTGCCAGCACAGCAGCCTCTAGTCAATTCAGCTGCCAGGCAGTTCCCAGGCCCTGAGATGGATCCCCATATGTTGACTCTATATTACACTTAGTGTAGTTATTCATTTTCCTTTTTTTTTGTTTTATTCATTTATGTACCATTTATTTTATTGACTATTATTACACATGGAATATTTACTATGTTTACTACATAGGATATAGATTTGCCTATGTATGAAACTTCACACCTGACACCCAGGACGTTCACAGAAAAGGAAAACATGTGTCACCATCATGGGCTTCTTACTGCCCAATTCAATTTTTGTGAGTGCTGGCATCTGAACTCACAGCCTACAAGGCCCAATTCATGAATGGGTGAGTGGCAGCACACCAGTCTGGGGCATATAGAGCTGACAAGCAGTTCCCAACACCGGAGATCGAGCCCCAGGGGTTGACAAAATAAGAACAGATTGATATGCAGATGGCAGTAAACAAATAAATATAGATCTTTATAGAGTGCTAGAGATGTCTATCCATTCTTTAGTTATATAGAGTAAATTCCTACCAATTCTTGGGTATTTATTATGCCCCCATGTAACTAATATTATTGTTTTCATCCTCAATGAATTATTAATTAAATCAACCACTGTCCCAAAATTATTGCATCCATTAATTAATAGTATTCTTTTAATGTGTCAAAAAATATTCATTAAAACCCATCGGCCTCCTAAAATCACTCTGTTTAATTTTATAGTAGTATCATTCAGGAACAACTAATTCAACCTTGACATTCATAACCTTCCATAGGTATTCCTATGAATAGGAACGAGACTCTTAGGCTCTCCTTCCATTGGTAGGGGTCAGGACTGGGATTTGAACACAAGGCCTATGTGGCCGTGTTGACCTATGGCTTCCCTGGTAGCCGCCAGCCTTCAGCAATGCCAGGTTACCAACACTTTTCAACCATGCCATTCTGACCTGCCGGAGCCTGCGGGCAACGAAAGGAAATCCTGACTTAGGGGGCGAGGATGCAGAAAAATAAAGACATAAGACAAAGGATGGGGTCGGGAGGTCTGCAGCTCAAGACTGCAGCACCGTTTATTTTTAACTTTCCCTAATATATACTATTAGAAGTCAAGAGGTAACATAAGGTTACAATAGTCCAGAAAAACAAGGACAATTTCAGTAAAAACAGAGTGCAGTAAAAACAGGACAAGGTCAACTGGTAGAAAGTAAAACAAACTCTGCAGACATAGCAAAGCAATCCCGGGCACCTGGTGTTTTTTAAGTAAGCTAGTTCCTTGTAAGTGCCTTCAAGTGAGCACCGGGGTCAAGATGACCTTTAAACTTTACTTTTGGCTCCCAACACAGACCGAGGATGGTCACCATGCAAAGAAAACAAATGTAAAACCGGCAGGCATCTGCAAGTTGCTGGATTTTTATCTGTGTCTTTTATTTATTTTTATTCCTGTCAGTCTTTGGGGCCTAGCAACCCAGGTTCAGCTGTGGGTCCAGTGGCTGCACCCCAGCGTAGAGTGATTGAAGCTCAGGCAGAGTTGCCACGACTTGAGTTCAAGCCCTGTGCTTGACAAAAGAAAAATAAATACATAAATACATAAATAAATACATTAAATATTTAAAAATTATGAGGCTCCTTGGCTTGGAATTGATGTCATTTTTTCTGCCAGGCCTGGGATTTGAACTCAGGGTCTGGGTAAATCTGCAGCACTGTGGGGGAAGGGGAAGCTCACCATGCTGGAAGACAAGAAAGTCAGGCCTGTTCCCAGGGCCTGAATTCAAGTCCTAGCACTTGAAAAAAAACAATATTCGTATACATTTTAAATACATGATTTATATTTACATACACACGTTTACTGCATATTGCGTTTAGTGTAGTTATTCGTTTTATTTTGTTTTTTATTTCTTATGTATTTTACTGAGTATGAGTACACATATAACATTTTTTACATCCTACTACATAGGACATAGATTTGCCTATGTGTTATCCATCATTCCTGAGACCCAGGACTTTCATCGATAAGGAAAACAAGTGGGACAATTGGCTTCTTCCGCCAGGATGAAGTTTTTGGCAGTTCTGTGATTTGAACTCCGGGCCTAGAAGGCCAGCTTCATGAATGGGTCAATGTTAGCACACCAGTCTGATGCAAGTGAAATTGTCAAGCAAATTTGAGGACCTGAGATTAAGCCCTAGGACTGGCTAATATATAAACAGATAGATGTGTAGATTGCAGTCTCTGTGTGTGCATTTACATATGTATATGCATCTATAAATTAATGTATACAGAGACAGACATTTATGTAGATTCTAGTATATAACTCTATATAAACTGATGTCTATATCTTATTTTTATATATTCTATTACTACCAATTATTTGGTCTAAAATTATGCCTCCATTAATTAATCACGGTAGAAGACTTAATAGGGTATTAATTCAATTAATCAATGACCTATATTTATTGCATACAATCTTATACTAGAAAGACTAGCTAATTAGTAATTCAATTAGTACATGTCAGACATTCTATTAGTGTTCCTATAGATAGGAACGAGTTTCCTAGGATCTTCAGCCGTGTGTAGGTGGGAGTCCCAGGATGGAACTCAGGGCCTATGTGTCTGGGTTGGGCTCAGACTTCACTGACAGCCCACGAGCCTTCGGCCATGCAAGGTCATGTACAATTTTCAAGCTAAGTCATTGAGACCCAGGATGGTCACAGTACCAAGGAAATGAAGATAAAATGGTTTTGTAAAACTTCCTGGGTTTTTTCCTCCTCCATTTTTTTTAATGTTTAATTTTTTATTTTGAAAAATACTGTACAGAGGGGTTACAATTACATGGGCAAGATAGTGAGTACTTTTCTTATCAAGCATTGTAGCCTCCTCCTTTGTTTACCCTTCCCATCCCTTCCCAGACTCCCCCTGCCCCCCACCCATCCTCCTCCATTTTTGTTGGTTTGATTTTTTTTTTTTTTGCCAGTGCTGGGAGTTGAACTTGGGTCCTAGGATCCCTGGATCATCTGTGGGTGTAAATGCTGCATCCCAGCCTAGGGTAATCATAGTTTAAGACACAATAAATTGCTTCTTTCAGCAAAAGGAGCTCAGGAACAATGTCTAGGCTCTCAGTTCAAACCTCACGACCTGCCACAAAAAAAAGCGCCATTAAGTCCAGGTGTCTGTGTATTCATGGATTTCTATTGGTGAACATCCAGAGTCGCTATGAAAAAAGGCACCCAGCTAGGAAATTTGCTTTGAATAGAATGATTTCATAGCACAGCGAGTGCTTTCAAGACAGTGCATGTTCCAGGGCTCCCCTCACTGTTCCCAGTGTAGTCTGAGGGTTTCTGCATACCCCAGGCTTCTGGAGGAAGTCTGCCTCATTGTTGGAACAGGCAGACAAAAAGTTTCACTCCTGTCCAGCTGTGTAACAAACAATTCATCTGGGGCAATTAGTGAGGATGAGTGTGGGTGGGCTCTGAAGGTCAGGAGAAAAAGGCCTCTTTGTACCCCAAGCTATCTCTTTCCCCAGTGCTCTGTTTTGACAGGGAGCCTTCATTTGTGCCACCTCCTGTGGCAGGCCAAGTTTCCTGCACTCATCCTGTCTTTGTTAGACTATGTTCCAGTGTTGAAACAAACTGCTACAATTAATTCAAGGGTCCTTGTGGCAGACAACTAGGGAGCTGAACCTAATGAAAAGATTCCTAATTGGCAAAGGTGCCTCCCTCGGTTTCCAGAAGCTTGCTAAGTCTGAACACTTGTGCAAAATCACAGTGTTTCCTATCATCTAGGATTGGTGAAATTCCTCAGGTATTGAAACCTTTGCCCTCTCCTAGTTGGGTCCTGGGTGTCTAGATTTCGGGGTTGAACACAGGGCCAGGATGATGACAATGAGTGCAGAGCAGAAGCTCTTTGCTGTACCTGTTGGTGTCACAGCTTCACTTCTGGTATCTTTGTATGTGTGTGTGTGTGTGTGTGTGTGTGTGTGTGTGTGTGTGTATGTGTGTGTGTACACCAGTCCTGTAGCTTGAACTCAGGACCTTAGCACTATACATGAGTTTCTCCTGTACAAGGATAGCACTCTACCACTTCAGTCACAGTGCCACTTCAGGCTTTTTTTCTAGGTATATGGTACTGAGGATTCAAACCCAGGGTTTCATACATGCAAAGCACTTTACCCTTAAGACACATTTCCAGCACTCCACTTCAGGTTTCTTTCTTTCTTTTCTTCTAAGTTGGAGGAGTTGAAGTCTGGGCCTGGGTGCTGTCTCTGAGATCTTCAGCTCAAGACCAGCGCTCTTCCACTTGAGCTACACCACCCTTTCAGTCTTTCTGGCGGTTCATTGGAGATAAGCATCTCAAGGAATCTCCTGCCCAGGCTGGCTTTGGACAATGATCTTCAGCTCTCAGCCTCCTGAGTAGCTAGGATGACAGTTGTTAGTAAGTGGCACCCAGCTTCCACTTCAAGTTTCTAAGTGGTGAGTAGGAGATAAAGTATCATGGGACACTTTGTGTCTGGGGTAGTTTGGAACCCAGATCTTTAGCTTCCTGAGAAGGCAGGATGATAGACCTCAGCTAAAGATACCTAAGCCATGACACTTTGCTGCAAGGGGGTCCTTGGCTCCACGTGGTAGAGTGCTAGCCATGAGCCCAAGAGGAAAATCAGTGCCTAGGGTCTGAGTTCAAGGTTCATGATGCAGAAAACTACCAAAACAATTGTCTACAGGACACAAGTCACCAGATTTCAGTACATACACAAATTTGGCCCTGCCTTGGGGACATATCTGAGCTTCAATTTTCTCATCTGCACAATCATCTTACTTGTGGAGCTCTAACAAGGACCAGATGAAAGAATACACCCCGTGAAGGACTCAAAGCATAGCACCATGTGAAGGACTCGGCACACAGCACCCCATGAAAGACTCAGCACCCAGCATCCCAGGACAGACTCATCACATAGCTGTATCCCACAAGCTGTCATTAGAATGAGGGTGCTTTAATCAGTATCACCATTCTTTTAGAAACATGTCATAAACCATACAAGTTCACATCTAACAGTGTAGAGGGGCGGTTAATGGGGGGGGAGGGTCTTCAGCCTCGGGGATTACTCATAGGTTGAGGGTACTGTCCTAAGATCTTTTCCTCAAGGCTAGAGCTCTACCACTTTGAGCCAGAGCTCAGAGTCTCACAGACTTCCTGCCAGGGCGAAGTTTTTAACCCACCAGTGTCAGAACTCATCCCTTGAGCAGCTAGGGATGAGCCAGCAGCATCTGGTTCAATGGAGTTGGTTTGCAGCAGTTGACCTCTGGCTAAGTCAGATTAGCCGTCAGCTTCAGACTCCCGGCTTTCTCTGTCATGAGGTATTTGAAGTCCTGGCCTTCTATAGTTGCAGTGAGAACTTTCTAACTTGTTTTTGGTGCGTAAGTGACAACACCACTTTCGGGTTTTTCTGTGCATGTGATACTGTGTACTGTGGAAACGAACCCAGGGCTTCATACATACCAGGCAAGCACTCTACCACTGAACCCCACGAGTGACAAGTGTAGAAATAGATATGTAGATTGTTTTATAGATAGATAGATAGATAGATAGATGTCTATAGATTATTAAATTATATATACTATTTTACTGCCAATTATTGATAAATAATTCCTTCCTTTATTTAAGTATCATGGTTGAATATATAATAAAGTATTAATTGCAAATTAGTCAATGTGCTATGATTATTGTGTATAATTTTATAATATAATCATACACTAACTACTAATGTAATCATTACTTTTACAACATTCCATTTATATGGATGTCAATCAGAATGTGTTTCTTAGAATCTCCCGCCATTCATGGTTCACAGGTGGTGGTCCCGGGATTCCAACCTCGCACCTAGGTTGCTGGTTTCAGCTATGGCTTCTCTGATAACCCACCAAACTTCATCAGTGGGAGCTCACATACACTTTCCAGGCCCTGTCATTTAGACCCAGGATAGTCACAATGCAAAGGAAAAAAACAATGTAAAACCACCTTCTGGAACTTCCCAGTTTTATCCTTCTCCTTTTTTGGGGGGGGGGTGCGGTCGTGGGGCCTGAACTCTGGGCCTGGGAACTGTCTCTCAGCTCTTCAGCTCAAGGCTAGCACTCAACCTCTTGAGCCACAGAGCCACTTCTGGCTTTTTTCTTTTTTCTTATGTGGTGCTGAGGAATGGAATCCAGGGTCTCATGCATGCAAGACAAGTGCTCTACCACTGAGCCACTTTCCTAGCCCTTATCCCTCTCCTTTTGTAGCCCCCCTCTCTTTGTTCAGTTGTGGGGCCAGAAGTCTGGGTCTGTGCGCTTTCCCTCAACTCTTCAGCTCAAGGCAATTGTTTTACCAGTTGAGCCATAGCATCACTTCTGGCTTTTTCCTTCTTATGTAGTGCTGAGGAATCAAACCCAGGGTCTTATGCATGCAAGACAAGCACTTTACTATCGAGCCACCTTCCCAGACCTTCACCTTTTTTTTGCCAGTCCCGAGATTTGAACTTGGGTCCTGGGATCTCAGGATGGGCTGTGGGTCCAGAGGCTGCACTCCAGCCTAGGATGATGAAAGCTGAGGCAGAGTTGCTGCTACTAGCAGAGTTCAAGCCCCGGGCCTGGCCAAAAAAATTAAGGTCCTGGCTTGGAATTTGCACCATTTTTCTCGCAGGCCTGGGATTTGAACTCAGGGTCTGGGTAACTCTGTGGCACTGTGGGGGAAGGGAAGCTCACCATTGTTGAAGACAATAAATTCAGTCCAGTATACAGGGAGCAAATTCAAGCCCCAGTACTGGAAAAAAATAATATTCAATTACATGGGCAAGATAACGAGTACATTTCTTATCAAGCATTGTTGCCCCCTCCACTTCCCTTCCCTTAGTATACTCCCCCGCCTACCTCCCACCAAAGTTGTAAAGTTCGTTTTTCGACATAACGACTTGTACATCTGGGTCCACCTGTATCCCTAGTTAAACGATTTGTTTTTGCCCTTCCCTTCCACAAATTATACTAACATCAAATACAGTAATAGCAGGTAATTGTAACTCCGCTGTATGGTATTCTCACAATAAAAAAAAAGAAAAAAAAGAAAGGAAAAAAAGAAAGAAAAGAAAAACTATCACATTTTCCTCATTTTGATTTTCAATAAAAATAAAAAATAATATTCATATATAAGATCTTTTGACATACATAGTTTTACTCCATATGACATTTATTACCCTTATTTATTCTTTATTTTATTTAGTATTATTACATATATGACATTTATTTTCATTTATTACATCTTAACACCTGGATATATTTGCATATGGATTATACATCATACTGAGACCCAGGACATTTACAGAGAATGAAAAAAAAAATGTGTCAAAATTGGCTCCTTACACCACACATAAACATTTGGCCATGCTAGGATTTAAACTCACAGCCCACAATGCCAAATTCAAGAAAAGGTCAGTTGTGGAACAAAGCTTTTCACAAACTGAGCTGCCAGCCAGTTCTAGACCTGCGATCAAGCCATAGTAGTGGCTTAGATATAGATATAGAAAGATAGATAGATAGATAGATAGATAGATAGATAGATAGATAGATAGATAGATAGATAGATAGATTGTGTTAGGTTTTTAAAAAGAGATGGCCAAGTAAGAACAGCACCACACACATGGTATTCAGGTAAGGAGTAGGTTTATTCATCGT
Organism: Dipodomys spectabilis; assembly: GCF_019054845.1. NCBI lineage: Eukaryota > Metazoa > Chordata > Mammalia > Rodentia > Heteromyidae > Dipodomys > Dipodomys spectabilis. The sequence continues at coordinate 4,494,092 of NW_024870757.1, forward strand.
TCTGGCTGGCACCAGGCCATCTTGGCCCTCCACGCAGTAGGGAAAGGCCTGGGAAAGAAAGCTGGGAAAGAGAGAGAGCTGAGAAAGAGTGAGCTAGGAAAGAGAACAAAGCTGGGAAAGAGAAGAGAAGGAAAGAGCTGAGAAAGAGCTAGAAAAGAGCAGAGAGAGAGCTAGAAAAGAGAAGGGAGCTGGGAAAGAGAAGAGAAGGAAAGAGCTGAGAAAGAGCTAGAAAAAAGCAGAGAGAGAGGGTCTGGGCCTGGGCTAGGCCTTATCTAGGGTATGGGAGGAGAAAGGTGTGGCCACATCAAATTCAGATGTGACCTCAGCAGATGCAGATGTGACCTCTCCCAGGTGTCCCAGGTGCCTAGGTAACACAGGTACTGGGTGGAGACTTTGCTGCGAGGAGGGTGGAGTCTGCTAGCCATCCAGGAGTGGACCTTACAGATAGATAGATAGATAGATAGATAGATAGATAGATAGATAGATAGATAGATAGATAGATGTGTAGTTTGCTGTATAGATGAGAGAGAGAGACCATGTGAGGATATTAAATTATATATATTATGAATTATTAATTATTAAATTAAGCCTCCATTTAATGAAACAGCATAGTTGAATACTTATTAGGCATTAATGTAAAAGAAGTATTCTTTAATTAGGAGAATCATACCATCGTGCTAGAATGGAAGACATAATCCAATACATTTTGTGTGGCATTCTATAATAGAATCATGAACTGTCAATTTAATTGTTACTTTTATAACATTCCATTAAGTATTCACATGAATAGGAATGATTTTCTCCAGATCTCCCTTCATTTGTAGGTGGCAGTCTTGGCATTCCAACTCCAGGCCTGGGTAGTTTACTTCAAAATGCAAACCATTAGAATGACACTGTGAAGATTTCAGATCATCATGATGAAAAAAAGAACAACAAGTAGAGAAGAAAGCCAGGTGTCAGAGGCTCCTGCCTGTAATCCTAGCTCTTCAGGAGGCTGAGAGGTAGAGAATTCCAGTTTGAATTCAGCAGGACAGGAAAGTCCAGGACACTCTTATTTCTAAGGGATCACAGGAGTAAAAAAAAAAAAACCATGAGTGGTGCTGTGGCTCAAGGGCAGAGTGCCACCCTTGAGCAAAAGGAGCTCAGGTACAGTGCCTAGGCTCATACTATAACCCCAGGACCTGCCCCCCCCCAAAAAAAGCCAGTAACTCCATGTCTCCCCATGTATGTATGCATGTATTTCTATCAGTGAAGATCCAGATTCCCTATAACAAAAGGCACCTAGCTAGGAAATTTGCTTTGAATAGAATGATTTCATAGCACAGAGAGTGCTTTCAAGATAGTGCATGTTCCAGGACTCTCCTCACTATTCCCAGTGTAGCCTGAGGGTTTCTGTGCCACGCCTACTCTGGTGGAGTCTGCTTAGCATGGGAAACCTGCTTTCAGATCTGGGAATGGGGCTTCAAGGAGGCCTACCTCCTGGAAAGGCTGGCAAGCCCCTGGGAAAGATGTGTTCCTGTTTTTCTTTTCTTCACTGTATAGGAGGCCTATTAATCTTTTACTGTTCCTGCTGCTTGTTCTACTTACTCATGCTCAACGTTCCCTTATTCAAGGCTCTTTCTTGGAAGTGTTGACGACTCCAACATCCAATGAGAGTCCTGAGAATATGACTAACTCACCAGAGTTAAGTGCTACCCTAAAAGCCCCGCTTATGGAGGCTATTAGACAAGTCGTAAGTAAATATAAAAGTATTTGGGGTTTCATGACGTCACTTCAGCAGAAGAAATTGTTTGTAAGAAATTTACAAGAAGCTGTAGGCATGGCTAGAGCAAAAAGAGTGTATGGCTACTGGAGACTTTCCTTTAATCCTGAAGCATATACAATAGACTCAAATAGATATCCTGTAGATAAGAAAGATGTAGAGGGATATTTAGACCAAAAGCTAAATAAGATTCCTAAAAAGTTGGTAGATGGAAGGTGGCAATGGCTTATCAAGAGGAAAATGGTGGGATCTTCCATTATCTAGAGGACCCAGTCTTCCCCCAGATCCATAGCCTTTTACAGGTGTGTATGCTAAGGATGGCAACCGTTGGGAAAACTACTTAGGAGAAAGAACTTCCTATTACTCTCTTTCATTTACTGAGAGACTTGCTAGTGAAAGACCCCAGACCCACTGGGATGCTTCCTTCAACGGGAGGGCACCCCAAGAACCAAGACTTCAAACCAGCAGATGCAACAAGCAAGAGGATTTTATTAGGCGTTTGCGCAAACGGGCTCCCTGTCCAAGGCAGACTGGAAGCCCCGAGCAGTGGTTACAGGCACTTTTAAAGACAAAAACCACAGGATTAGCATAAGACCCCAGGCTCCCCAGGATTGGCTCAGCTCTGCGCGGGAAGTTTTGTAACAAGTGTCCACATATTACAGGCTCCCTAGTTTGCTGGGCTCCCCAGATGGTCTTTATTTTGAGCCCCTTGCTGAGAGCTTCTAAACAGGAATTTAGAAGAACATACTCTTTTGTTCTTTATCTATGTTTGCAGACCTTGTCCCTGGGCCTGCATCTGGACTTTGTAACTTTTTACTTATTTTTGGGAGGGGAAGGGTCAGTGTTAGCGTAAGCAGGTTTACAGAAGCAGAATTAGCAGTTAGCATATTGTAAAATAGACATAGCCCCAATTTTAATCTTTCACTAGATCTAGGGCTCCTTGGTGCTTACTATCAAAGAAGGAACAAGAAAGATCTTATGAGACAGTTAAGGCCTCTATAGAGAAGTGTAAATTATTATGTGAAAGGGTTACAGAAAAGATACTATGAGCTTGAATTTGATATATGGCCAGATTTAACTAAGTATACTGAATATCATGATTTTTGGCCACAAATTGGGGACCCTCTAAAGAATGGCAAAGAAGCACAATTGCTTAGAAAAGATTTGAAACGCATAAAGTACAAAACTAAACAAAAGTAACAATAAAGTACTAGAGTTCATGCCTTTCTGTTCAGCACCTTGCCCATATGCTCTGGTTAATGGTTAATAGGTGATAAACATCGAAACCAATTGTATTTCTTAAAAATAGAGGTAAAGCCGAAAACAAGTGCCTATTGTCATAGCTCATCATCCAAAAAACAAGATCAGGCGATCAAACTGGTGACCAGCCAGGAACAAAGCCTTGCAGCAAGATTGTGTAACCTTTTGCCCTTTCTCATGGAGACTTCTGCTATAAAACCTTGTTATCCTCTGCAATAAATCGCACTCAGCATTCACTCCTCTTGTGTGTGAGTTGTCTGTTTACCATCTCCCCACCTATTCCAGTTACCTCCACTAGGTGTCCTCCGTCGTCCCGACCAGAGCCGGTCCGTGGCATTTCTGCACACCTCAGGCTTCTGGAGGAAGTCTGCCTCATTGTTGAAACAGGCAGACAAAAGGCCTCCCTTCTGTACAGCTGTGTAACAAACAATTCCATCTGGGCCAATTAGGGAGGATGTGTGTGGGTGGGCTCTGAAGGTCAGGAGAAAAAAGCCTCTTTGTACCCAAGCTATGTCTTTCCCCAGTGCTCTGTTTTGATAAGAAGCCTTCATTTGTGCCACCTCCTGAGGCAGGCCAAGTTCCCTGCACTCATCCCGTCTTTGTTACACTATGTTCCAGTGTTGAAATAACCTGCTACAATTAATTCAAGGGTCCTTCTGGCAGACAACTAGGGAGCTGAACCTAATGAAAAGATTCCTAATTGGCAAAGGTGCTTCCCTTGTGTAATATCACAATGCTTCCTGTCATCTAGGGCTGGTGAAGCTCATCAGGTTTGGAAACCTTTGACCTCTCATAGTTGGGTCCTGGGTGGCTAGGTTTTGGAGTTGAACACAGGGCCAGGGTGATGACCATGAGCTCAGAACAGAAGCTCAGTGCTTTACCACCATTTCGTGTCACAGCTTCATTTCTGGTATCTCTGTGTGTGTGTGTGTGTGTGTGTGTGTGTGTGTGTGTGCATACACTGGTCCTGGAACTTGAACTCAGGACCTGAGCACTGTACCTGAGTTTCTCCTGTACAAGGATAACACTCTACTACTTGAGCCTCTGGGCCACTTCCGGCTTTTTTCTAGTGATGTGGTACTGAGCAATCAAACCCAGGGATTCAAACATGCAAACCACTCTAAACCCCTCCACTTCAGGTTTCTTTCTTTCTTTTCTTGTAAGTTGGAAGAGTTAAATCTAGGCCTGGGTGCTGTCCTTGAGCTCTTCAGTTAAAGCCAAGAGCTCTACCACTTTAGCTACAGCACCCCTTCAGGTTTTTGTTGGGTCACTGGAGAAAAGCATCTATCTGAAGGAATCTCCTTCCCCAGGCTGTCTTTGGACTGTTATCTTCAGCTCTCAACCTCCTGAGTAGCTAGGATGATGCAAGTAGGCGCGAGTCACCAGTGCCCATCTTCCACTTCAAGTTTCTAAGTGGTGAATATGAAATAACAGTCTCATGGGACCTTTTGTGTCTGGAATAGTTTGGAACCCATATCGTCAGATCTCAGCTCCCTGAGAAGGCAGGATGGCAGACCTCAGCTACAGATGCCTAGACCTTCACACTCTGTTCTAAGAGGGTGCTTGGCTCCACGTCATAAGGTCCTAGCCATGAACCCAACAGGGAAGGGTCAGTGCCTAGGCCCTGAGTTCAAGAAGGTTCATGACCGAGAAAAATAAACCAAAACAATTGTCTGTAGGAGACCACTCACTAGGATTCAGTACATACATAATTTTGGCCCCAACATGGGGATTTATGAGCCTCAAGTTTCTCATCTGCACAATCATCTTAGTTATGGAGCTCTTACAAGGAACAGATGAAAGAATGTACCCTGTGAATGGTTCAGTACACCACACCTCATGAAGTACTCATCACATAGCTGTATCCCACACGATGTCATTAGAATTAGGGTGCTTTCATCAGTATCACCATTCTTTCAGAAACACATCACAAACTGCACAAAGTTCACATCTAATGATTTAGAGTGGTGGGTATTGGGGGGGGCAGGGAGTCAGCCATGGGGATTGCGCTCAAATATTGGGGGTACTGTCCTAAGATCTTTAGCTCAAGGCTAGAGCTCTACCACTTGGAGCAACTGCTCAGAGTTTCACAGACTTCCCACCAGTGTCAGATCTCAGCCCCCGAGTATCTTGGATGACATGGGTGATTGAGCCAGCAGCATCTGGTTCTATGGAGCTGAGTTGCAGCAGTTTCCCTCTGGCTAAGTCAGGTTAGATGGCAGGCTGTCAGCACCAGACTCCCAGCTTGCTCTGTGATGAGGTATTTTTGGTCCTATCCTTATATCGTTGCAGTCAGAACTTTTTTTTTTTTTTTTTTTTTTTTTGGTGCCTGTCCTGGGTATTGAGTAAGGGTCTAGACACAGTCCCTAAGCTTTTATGCTCAAAGCTAGTGCTCGACTGCTTCAGTGACAGCACAACTCTGGATTTTTCTATGCACACGATATTGAGGAATCGAACCCAGGGCTTTGTACCTACGAGGCACTCTACCACTCAGCCCCAGGAGTTACAATTGTATAAACAGATAAATGTATAGATTGGTATATAGATAGATAGATTGATAGGTAGATAGATGTATATGTATAAAACAAGAGAGAGATGTTTGTATGCTATGAAATTGCATATATGATATTACTACCAATTAATGGCAATTAAATTTTTCTTTCTTTTTTATGTATCATGATTGAATACATAATAAAGTATTAATTGAAAATTCATCAGTGTAGTAGAATTGTGTATAATTTTATAATATAGTCGTACACTAACTACTAATTTGTTACTTTTATAATATTCCATACATCCATATGGATGTATATGGGAATGGGTTTTTAGAATCTCCCGCCAGTCATTAGTGGCAGTCCCCAGATTTGAACTCCAGGCCTAAGTTGCAGGATTCGGCTATGACTTCCCTAATTGCCTGCCAAACATCAGCAATGCAAGGTTATGTACACTTTCTGGGCCTTGTCATTTAGACCCAGGATGGTCACAATACAAAGGGAAAAAAAGTAAAACATCCTTCTTGAACTTCTCAGTTTTATGCTTCTCCTTTTTATTTTCTTTTTGCCAGCCCAAAGATTTGAACTAGGATCCCAGGGTCGGCTGTGGTAGAGATGCCAAGACCTGAGTTCAAGCACCGTGCTTGGCTAATAATAATAATAATATTAAGAAGGCCCTGGCTTGGAATTTGTACCATTGTTCTGGCAGGCCTGGGATTTGAACTCAGGGTCTGGGTAACTCTGTGCTACTGTGGGTGAAGGGGAAAGGCTCACAGTCCTTGAAGATAAGAAATTCAGACCAGTTCCCAGGGCCTGAATTGAAGCCCCAGCACTGGAAAAAATAATATTCATATATGAGATCTATTTACATACATGGGTTTACTGTGTATGACGTTTATTACCATTCTTTAGTATTATTACGCATATAACTTTTTTTTATTATAGCATATCACATGGAATATATTTGCATGTGGATTATACATTGTAGTGAGACCCAGGACTTTCAAAGAGAAGGAAAAAAATGTGTCAAAATTGGCTTCTTACTCCATGAATAAATTTTTGGCTATGCTGGGATTTCAACTCATGGCCTACAATGCCCAATCCATAAATGGGGTCACAGTCTTAGCAGACCAGCCTCTGGCATACTGAGCTGCCAGGAAGTTCTAAGGACTTGTTATCAAGCCACAGGAATGCCAGATAGATAGATAGATAGACAGGAGTGCCAGATAGATAGATAGATAGATAGATAGGTAGATAGATAGATAGATAGATAGATAGATAGATATAGATGTGAAGATTGATTATATATACAGAGGGACTATGAGGATATTAAATTATACATATATTATTACCAATGATTAGTTATTAACTTATGCCCTCATTTAATGAAGTATCATGGTTGAATACTTATAAAAGCATTAATTAAAAATTAGTCAATATCTTTAATCATATATACCATGGTGCTAGAATGGAAGATTAAATCCAATAACTTTTGTGTGGCATTCTAAAATAGAATCATGAATTAACTGCAAATTTAATTATTACTTTTATAACATTCCATTAGCATTCACATGAATAGGAATGAGTTTTCAAGATCTCCCTCCATTTGTGGGTCACAGTCCTAACATTCAAACTCCAGGCTTGGGTAGTTTAATTCAAATGCAAACCATTGGAATGACACCATGAAGATTTCAGATTGTCATGATGAAAAAAGGAACAAGAAGAAAAGAAAGCCAGGTGTCAGTGGCTCCTGCCTGTAATCCTAGTTCCTCAGGAGGCTGAGATGTAGAGAATGCCAATTTGAGTTCAGCCAGGGCAGGAAAGCCTGCAACATTCATATTTCTAAGAGATCACAGAAAAAAAAAACCTGACTAGTGTTGTGGCTCAAGTTGCAGAGCATTACCCTTAAGGAAAAGGAGCTCAGGGACAGGGTTTAGGCTCATAGTTCAATCCTGGACCTGCCAAAAAAGAAAAAGAAAGAAAGAAAGGAGGCAATAACCCCATGTCTCTGTGTATGGATGGATGATGTATGGGTGGTAGGCATTCAGCAGGTTGCCCATGCCCAGCCCCCCAAACTGGGCAAGCTGGAACAAGACCTCAGAGTAATAAGTCTGAGCCAGCAGCTTGAACAAAGCATTGTTCTCTGCCATTTAAGAACTTTAGCCCCGAAGACTTTGCCTGGGCTGATGTGTCCAACAGGTGCATTATGTTCTGGCTGAGGTGTACCATTGGGACACCTAGCAGCCAGCCCACTGCCTTCCAGGGAGACCACAGATCCCAGGCTGTAGGAGTTGTGGCTCTATGTTCTCTATCCCTCTGTAAGATGTGAGCCTAGACCTCTGGGGCCTGGTGGCCATTACTCATTCATTATTCCTCATGGCCAAGTCACAGGCTGGTCCCAAATCCTGGCAAAGATAGGAAATAGCTAGTGATTTCTGTGCCGAAAGGGATAAGCCAATCCCACCCTCATAGCTACTGTTAGAAGTGAGCCTTAGGCTGCGAATGTGGCTTAGTGATAGAGTGCAGTGCATACCTAGCTTGCACAAAGCCCTGGGTTCGATTCCTCAGTACCACAGAAACAGAAAAGGCCAAAAGTGGCACTGTGGCTTAAGTGATAGAAGTAGTAGCCTCGAGCAAAAGAAGCTCAGGAACATGCCCAGACCCTGAGTTCAAGCCACAAGACTAGAAAAAAAGTAAGCCTGGTGAGACATATTCTTCAGGGACTCAGAGGAGGGCCGAGGTTATAGGTAAGAATTCAAGGGCAGGTGATAGTGGCTCACTCCTCTAATCTTAGCTAGCAGGAGGCTGAGATCTAAGGATCCCAATTGTAGGCAGGAAGTCTATATGAGACACTTTTCTCCAATTAAACACCCCAAAAGCCAGAAGTAGAGCTGTGCTAGCCTTGAGCACAAAAGCTCAGGAATAGGATAGCATCCAGGCCGTGAATTCAAACCCCAGGACTGGGACACAAACACACACACACACACACACACACACACACACACACACACACCAAGATGGAGCATTTGCCATTCAGCCTGCACAAGTTCCATCTCTAGCAACTCAATATTACAAAAAAAAAAAAGAGGGAGAAGGGAAGGAAAGACTTGCTCCACGAGGTGATATAACCAGTGCCAAAATTCCACAGGAGTTCTAAGATGTGGAACAGGACAGAGAGCCCCAGGAAGAAGGTACAGCATGGGCAAAGGTCCTGAGATGTGGTGTAGAGCAGGTGGTGTGAGTGGAATGAAGGTTCTGTGGCTTCAGACAAACTTCACAGAACATTCTAGGCTGGGTCAAAGTTTGTACTTGAGTCACAGGTAGGGCAGAGGTTTGGGTCCCAGAATGGGGCTCAGGGAAGATTAGCTTGTCTTTTTGCCATGGACCCCAGCCATTTCCTGTGGCTAGAGGCCTATTTTTCACAGTTGCTGAACCTCAGGTCTCCTTTGCATGGAGGAGTCAGGGCAAATGCAATAAGAATGCTTGCTTAAGAAAATTTTCTAAGTCCACTAGCTCATCTGCTGTAAATCCTAGCTACTCAGGAGACTGAGATCAGAGATTGTGGGTCAAAGCCAACTCAGCGAGGAAAGTCAGTGAGACACTTCTTGCTGGTGAACTACCAAAAGCCAGAAATGGAGCTGTGGCTCAAGTGGTAGAGTGCCAGCCTTGAGGGAAAAGTTAAGAGACCAGAGCCCAGACCAGTACTGGCACAGAAAAAATAAAGAAAAGCTTTTAGGAGCTCCTAGTCCACTGTGGTGAAAGGTCAGATCAGCCGGGCACATGGATGGTTCATGCCGGTCCTAGCTCCTCAGGAGGCTGAGATGTGAGGATCGTGATTCAAAGCCAGCCCAGGCAGGAAAGTCTGGGAGTCTCTGATCTCCAAGGAACCACCAGAAAGCCTGAAGTGGTGCTGTAGCTCAAGTACAGTAAGCTGAAGAGCTGAGGGACAGCACCCAAGCCCCGAGTTTGAGCCCCATGACCTGCTTGGACCTCACGATAGGGCTCTAAGCAGAGCATTTTCCACTGAGGCCCCTGAGGCTCTCCCAATGTCTAGGTGTTCTTAAAGTCTTGAGAACAGCCTCTTTGGAGACTTTTGCCTACAGAGCGGGCCACAGTATCAGAGAAGGGTCGAGCCTTGGGGCACAGAGGTCATTGGTCGGGTCATCAGAATGGCATATGTCATGGGTGCTGTGTGGATCTGAGCAGTAAATCGATGTCTCAGATCACGGTTCTGGGCCAGGAGGGATAGACCAGTTAACGCCCACTCACACAGGTATCACAAGAGTGCAAATTTGTCAGGCACACCTTGGGCGGGTGTTGGGTTGGGCTCATGAAAGACTTGTAGGCTCAGGAATCCATAGCCAGCTGGCTGCTGCTTGTAGCAGTCATTATCCCAGGAGTTCCAGGGCTGAGAGTCCTGCTTTCCTCACCAGTGCTTGGGGGCAGATGGTCTGCAACCTTGGGCCAACTACAAAGGAACATCCGTAGTGTATTTCCCTTGGTCCTGTGGCCCCATGCACTGATGGAGGGACAGGTTCCATGGAACTTACTGCCATGGCCCAGAACCACTCAGCCCAAGGAGGACTTCAGGAGAAACCACTTGATCTGCCTTGAGAGTTTACTATGACTATGCCTCAGGACTACCCCCAGTTCTAGCTCAGCTCATCATTACCACCTTCCTCTATGTGTGTGTGTGTGTGTGTGTGCGCGCTTGTGCATGTGCGTGCATGTGTGCACTCTCGTACATGTGCATACATCTTGGTACTAAGGCTTGAACTCAAGGTTCAGGCTCTGTCCCTCAGTGTTTTCATTCAGAACTAGCACTCTACCACTTGAGCCACATCTTTTCTTCCAGCTTTCAGGTGGACAGCTGTTAGAACAGAAGAGCGTATGAAAAGACATCCTTGCAGCTGGGTGCCAATGGTCCATACTTATAATCCTAGCTACTCAAGGCTGACATCTGAGGATCAATCAAGATTAAAGCTAGCCTTAGCAGACTCTTAATCTCCAATGAATCACCAAAAGCTGGGAAGTAGAGCTACCCTAGTTCGAGAGGTACACCAACCTTATGCAAACAAGCTAAAGGATACCACCTAGACTCTGAGTTCAAGCTCTGGTAAACACACACACACACACACACACACACACACACACACACACACACACACACACACACACACACACACACACACACCCTTAGCAGGTGCCAGTGGTTCATAACAGCAAACCTAGCTACTTAAGAGGCTGAGCTCTTTGTATGGCAACTTGAAGCCAGTCCAGGCAAGAAAGTCTGTGAGACTCTTCTCTCCACTATACTACTAAAAAAGATGAAAGGTAAGCTGTGGTTCAAGTGGTAGAGTGTTAGCTTTGAGCAAAGGAAGCTCAGGGACAGTGCCAAACTCAAACTCCAGCTCTAAGATTTTTTGAAAAGAAACCCTTCCTCACCACCCTCCCCAAATTAGGCCATAAATCCAGACTTTGGTCACCCTAGATCTCACTTCCGCTGCTCCTACCACTTCCACAGTACTGCCACAAGTGGCCCATGTGTGGCCAGCACTGGGTTAAGAAGTGAACGAACACAAGGGGGTGCATAGCCAGGTCAAGGCTAATGCCCCAGAACATTGAGGTACTGAACATACCAGTCTTTCATCCTCCAGTTCCCTGGCCCTGGAATCTAAAGTCTGTGTCTCTGTATTCTGGGCATTAGAAATTGTCTAGAAGGACCTGAGAGGCCCAGCTGGGGTTGGAAGATAGACTTTCCTGCGGTAAGGTACGCTGACATTTCCTAGACACCGACGGATACTTCCAAGCCACCGTGGCCTCACCTTCCATGTAGCCCCGGATCCTCCTTGCTTGGGCAGCCTTCAGTCAGCCATCCAGCTAGAGTTGGCTAGAGCCACCAGCAAACCCCTTCTCCCACTCCACTGCCAGCCTGCTAGGAAGGACGTGCAGCCAGGGGCCCAGCTGAGGAAATGATGGACAACGCATGACTCAGCCCTCACCCCTCCAGAAGCAGGGGAGAACCTATGCCAGCTGGCCCTGCTGACCAGAATCTCCAGGAGGTGGGCAAAGATTTGGACAGGCTGGACTTGGGCCTCAAAGAAAAGATGGAAAGATGGAATGCAGGTCTCTGGCAATTTAGGATTCATTGTAGAACCTGATAGGGGGCTAAAGAGGCAAGGTTGCCATGGAGGAAGGGCACCATCCGAGGTCTGGAAGAGGCCAACAGGTGCCCAGGAAGGGGACAGGGAAAGACGAGGGAAAAATACACACACACACACACACACACACACACACACACACACACACACACACACACACACACAACTAGACAGACCACAGACCCAGGAGCAAGATGGATGGGACACAATTAGAGGAAAACAGACAAAAACCACTCATTGATAGATGCATAGGCATTCAAACAGGGAGACAGAGACAAAGGCAGCCAGAGCAGTGAGAGAAAAAGAGAGATGGCTAACCAATCACAACCTGCCAGGTGGAGAGACAAACAGATCAAGAGATGAAAGAGGAGCACACGTCATGAAAGACACATAGAGCTCCAGAAAAATAAAAAAGGGGAGACGGAAGCAAGATGCCTCTTTCTTGTTGACAGTGGGTCCAGTGGGCTCTGGGAAGACAGCCAGCCAGAACCCCCAGAGGCCATTTGAAGGCCACTACCTCCTCTCTATGTCTCCAAAGGGTTGGGCTATGCTTCTGCTAGGTACATTGCTAGTCAGTGCCAAACTTGTTCGTGTAAGACCAAGCTCAGCTAGGAAGCTCAGGGAGCCTGGAGCCAACACCTAAGGCTCATCTACCTGAACAGTTAAAAAGACATGACAGTCAGCCAGAGTGACTACCATGGTCAACTGTTACACAGATGGGCAGACATGCTGGCTGAGAGATTGCATCCAGGATGTGGTCCACAGGGCAAAAATTCAAAAGCAAGCACCTTTAGACCCCTGGCAGGAAAGTCCCTCCTGCCCTAGCGTCTGGGCCTTTTTCCCTGTGATCTCCCCAGAAGCGTTGCCTGGTCCTCTAGAGCCCTACCCTTCCCTCCTGTGTCTCCTACCAGGGCTTTTGTTCCAAAGGCCTACCTCTTCAGTATTTTTCCATTCACCAGACTGCTGGTGGGCCATAAGTGGTCAATGAATGGAGGGGGTTCAAGGTCGTTTGAGGCAACCCTCAGCTCATCTTAAGTATTCTAAGGGCCTGTTCTCTATCTGTGCCTGGTGTCTAGACTAGAACATTCTCCCATGCACCCTACTAGGCTGCACATCCCATTTCAGCTTCCTGGGGGCCCACGAACTGCATCTCTTCGCTGGGCAACATGTGTTCGTGTGTTCATAGCCAGACTTCCAGGTATGTTTCACTCAGCTTAAAATCCTTCCTTGGCTCAGACACCATGAACCACCTCCCGCTCTCATTGTGTCTCAGGTTTCTCCAGTTAAGGCTACTTGCTAAGGCATTGGCACAGCATGGGAGCAGTCAGCAAGCACAGAGTTACCATGTGGAAGAGTTTGGCAGGCCAGTGAAAAACATATCCACGGGGTCTGGGCAGAATCACGTTCTGAGACACACACAGCCTGCCTAGAAATCAGAGATTGCCATTCCTGATTTCAGTCATTCATGGCTCTCAGAGATGTGTCAGGCCTGGCTTCACACCATCCCATTCCATCCTACCACTGGGGAATCTTAGAGAAGGAGAGAAGGCCTCCATCCGTGGTGCATAAACTCCCCCTTCCAAATGAGAACTGGTGCTTGGATCTCTCTAGCTTTCACCTTTCCAGATGGAGTGCTCCAACGGGCTGGTCCTTTCTCTTCCACAAGTAACTAAGCCCCCATCCTAGACTGTCTGCTAAGGGCTAAGGGGTTTCATCCAGGGATGATGCAGTTGGCTGGCTAGCATGGAAGGAAACAGGTCTGCTTGGCTGAAGGAAGGACTCAATGAGCAAGACCTTTTGCATTAGCCCTTCTCAGTCCTGTTTAGGACTGGCCACAGGGCTCAGGTCACTGGAGGGGAAAGGGCAGATTCCCCACAGGCCCCACCTCTGGCCTCTTTCCTCCAGTGCAAATGAAAGAACACACTTGCCATGGCCAATGAAAGGGGCTGGCTCGCCTGTCAGCAGTGTTGCTTCGGACAAGATTGGCTCATACAGTGGGGCTCGCCCCCTAGTTCAGCTTCCTGAATCCCCTACCTCAGAGGAGACCCACACGGGGGCCTCTGCTCCTTGGCTGCCCACCTGAAAACCCTCCCTCAGGCGAGACCCGCACGGGGGCTCCATCCCCTAGCTTAACCCACTGGCACCAGGTCTCCACCTATCGGTTCTCACCCGCAGGCACCGGCACCTTCGGCGAGATTGGCCCTGGGCTAAGTCCCCTAGTTTGCCCGCCAGTACCAGCACCTTGGGCAGGACCTGCCCTGTGGGTCTCCCACCATCCCCTGGATTCTGGGCAGAACAGATGCAGGGGCCCACCTGGGCCCACCCACTTCCTTCTGTTCCCTGTGCATTGTGGGACAGACCCACACAGGGGCCCCACCCTCTCGCCTTGCTGACATCCGTTTCCTGGGCAGGACCGCAGCCCGGACCAGCCCCATCTTTACTGCTGCTGCTGGGATCCCAGTCAAGACCCACAACTGGTGCCTTGTTACCAATGGGCTTTTTGGCCCTGATACCCCAGGCGAGATCCCCAGGCTGAGGCCCAGGCAACTCTCCCTCCTGCCCCCACCAACCCATGGGAGCAGGCTGGCTCCTGCAGTCATTTCCTGGAAAGCAGAGGGTGGCCCTGCACCACAGGAAGCTGGAAGTCATGCTGGGAGTACGCTGGGAAGCAGAAAGGTAAGACTTGGGCGCTCCATGGTGCTCTTTTCTCCTGCAGGGCCTCTGAATCCCACCGGCTTTCCTATCCAGGCCCACCCTCACTGAGTAACACGGAGCAGAGCTGGCCAAGTGGGTTTTAGCACCCTCAGGGGGCGGGGCCCTCAGAAGCGATATGAGGGTGGGGATTAGAATGGGAAACTGGGGCCTGTGCGTGGGAACTTTGCCCCAGGCAAGAGCAGGCCCTGAAGGGATGAACTTGGAGCCAGCTCCAAGGCTGGGAACTGACTGCTGATGGCCTGTGCAGCCTTTCTCATTCTGAGAGGGCTCAGCCACCCAGGACGGGTGGGGAAGGCTTGAGCCTGCAGGGGGGAAGGTGGAAGGGGCCTGAAACTTAGGCCAGGGGCCAGCCAGGAGTGGAGGAGGTGGGGCCCATGGGGGAAGGGGAGGAGCAGGGGAGGGAGCAGATGGGGAGAGGGTCTCTGCAGTGTGCCTTCTGGACCCCTAGACCGCCATGGTTAGGAGAAGCAGGACGGGGCGGGTCAGGGTGAGAGAGACAGGAGCAGTAGGCAGGAAAGGGCCCTGCCAGGCAAGGAAGGGGAAGGCAGGAGTTCCGGGCTTTCTCAATGAGAACCAACTAGGGCTGCCAGGATGGGGCGGCCGATGGGGAGCTGACCAACCCAGTGGGTGGACTAAGTGGGCAGGGCCCTGGGAGGCCAGTAGGGGAGAAGGGGCAGGCCTCCACCTGGGAACCCTTGAAGCTGGCCTTCAGGGAAGGGAGAAGGTAGGAGGGGGAATTCTGGGCAGCTGCCATCCAGTTGCAGGGAGAGGGGGAACAAGGCCTCTCGCGGGCTCTGCTACAGCACAGCAGACCATACTGGTGGGGCCATGGGGCGCCATCGCCATCAGTGGGCAGGGCCTGCCCTTTCCCAGCATAACATCTGGGGAAGGGGAAGGTAGGAGATGGGGGAAGGCTGCCCTCAGCCTTCGGGTCCCCTCTGGCTCCCGCAGCCTCTCGAATTCAGACCCACTGGGGCTGACATGGCCCAGGAGCCAACAGAGAGCCTTGGCAACATGTGTGGCCAGGGCCCTGAGAGGTCATTTCCGGGGGAAATGGGGGGGCCTGGGGGAGGAAACTCAAGACACCTCTGGGAGCAGTGGAGGCGGGGGCCTCCGGTGGGAATGTGGGACAGCTTCTGGATTTCCCACACAGATCGGACTTGGGTGCATAGGGCTGGGCAGCCAAGAGGGAGCCAAGAAGAAGCCAGGGATGGGTGGGGGGTGGGGGGTGGGGAATCAGCTGGTGCCCTCCCCAGGTGGGGTGAGGAAAGGCATCTCCAGAGGAAAGGGGCTGGGGGAAAGGCACATGCACCTGCACAGCCCACAGCAGACACATGCCAGGAAGGAAGAGGGGAATGACATGAGCCAGGTGCTCAGCTGACCCCAGCCCTACCGGGAAGCCCCTCTGTCTCCCAGTGGGCTGTCTCAATGGAGTGGGGGGAGGGGTGGGATTGGGCCTTTTGCTCCCTAGTTGGGGGGATGGGATAGGGGCGTGTCCCACAAACTTTTACCCGCCATGGAGAGCTCCTTCCTGCACCAGGAAGGTGGAGAGGGAGAGCACAGTGCAGGATCAAGGCCCGGAAGGAGCTAGGGAGGATGCACCGTGTGTGGGGAGCAGCCCTCTGGCTCAGCAGTGGGCAGAGCAGGGAAGGTCTGGCCAGGGGGGTTGGGTCAGATGGGGCCTCTGGCACTCTGTGTATGTTGCGGGGGCATCTCCTAAAATTTCTTCCTGACAGACCAGGAGAGCTGCACGCAGGAAGTGAAGAAGCCCAGCAAGATCTTGGTGACAGTGAGTGGCCGGGGATAGAATGAGGTAGGAGGGATGAGGAGGGAAGATGGTGGTGCAAGACTTGCTCAGCAACTTGGGCTTCTGGGGGTGTTCGGGTGCAGATCTGATCTGTTTGTGTGTGGGAGGGGGTAGCTTTGGCACCTGTGGTTGGCAGGGCCTCTAAAAGCCATTTCTGTTGGGAGGGCTGGTGGGAGGGGTTTCTAAGAGCAGGAAGATTTAAGAAGCAATGAAAGACCTTAGGCAATGAATGAAAGATAAAATTGGAAAGAGTGTGGAGGATGTGACAGGAGAGTGGAGGTGAAGGGGGGCTGCATGAGGTGGAAATTAAGGAGATGTGGCTCCATCTGCTCAGCTAATTAGCTGCTCTGCTCCATAGAGCCCAGGGATGGGGGTCTCATCTGGTGCGACTCATTCCAGTGCACAAGGAGGGAGAGGGGGGAGGAGGGGGGCGGGGAAGGGGGGAGGAGGAGGTTGAGTCAGATGCTTTCTAAGAAGTCATTCAGACTTCCATTTTCCATTGGTCTCTGTAGGCTCCGAGGAAGAAGGTGGCTCTGAGGCTTTTAATAGAATCAGAGTCAGGAGACCATAGTGTGTGAAGATCTACGTTCTGACCCCCTCACAGAGACCGGGGATTTAGGAGGGAGCCAGACTCGGAGCCGTGGATCTCCAGCGGAAGAGTGCCTCCCACATGGGAGAAAGACATAGGGGATCATATGGGCCTGTGGAACCAGAGTCTGTGCTCCTGTGTATGTGTGTGTGTGTGTGTGTGTGTGTGTGTGTCTGTGCACACACACACACACTCACACGGGCCTAGCATAGAATACCTATGTATATGTATGGTGATAGACAGATATCCTATGCAGGGAACATACGCATAAGGTGTCTTTAACCTAAGCCAACATGGCTTAGGACCAGTTGGGTCGGCCACTCCACCAAGGGCCCATGAACCCTCGAGTGGGCTCAAGATCCACCTGTCTGAGTGGAGATAGGGTTGGGAGAGGGAAGAGACAGGCGAGGTTGAACTAGAACTGCTTTTACCAACCACTAGGTTCCTGGTCCATGTGTGCCTGTGCTCACACAGGGGACCACAGGATGGGCGTGATGGGAGTGGGCATGTCCTGTTGCTCTGGGGGGAAGGGGTGGGGCAGGGGTTGGGGCTCAGGATGGGGGCAGAGCTTGTGACACCTTGGGCAGGGGGAGGTGGCCACCACCCTGGTTGCCGACCTCCACTTAGTTGGGCTGAGCAGCTTTGCCCATGCCAGGCAGCGCTGGCAGAGGGAGCCAGACCAAGTGGGGCACAGACCTGGGAACCAAGGATTCAGGAGACTAGGGGAAGATGGGTGAGCAGGGGATGGCTCCAGTCCACCCTCAAAAAAGCCACCTTCGGTGCCAGGGATGGGGCCCATGGGCATGTCACCCAGAAGGGGAGAGAGGGGGAAGGAAGAACAAAGAGGAGGAAGAGGATTCCTGATGGGAAGACTGGGCCAGTTTGAGGCAGCAAGGCTGGGTGGCACGGATTCAGCCCTTCAGCGACTGGGGTCCCTGGGGGCCATCCAGTATAGACAGCAACCCAGGGTGGTTCTAGGGAGAAGCAGGTACTGGCCACGTGTGGGCATTTGGACACACTCTCACCAGGGGACAGTGGGAGGGAGGGGTGAAGAGGCCAGGCACAGGAGGCTGGCCAGCTTGGAGAAAGCTGAAGAATGGGATACATATTCCTCAGAGAAGAGGACAAGGAGTCTGAGGGAGGAGGGGGACCTGAGTCATTCCTTGGATCCCCAGGGTTTTGGGAGGGGATGCATGCGTTTCCAGGAGAGTGGGGGGGGCAGAGGTGGAGCCCAACAGGATGAGACCTGGCATAGAGAGCAGCAGCAGCAGAAGAAGCAGATGGCGAGAGAAGGGAAGAGAAGCGGCCCTGTGCCCAGGAAGTTGCCTGACAGGAGGACCAGGTGGTTTCAGGGCCAAGCTGGTCCCCTGCTCACACACCAGGGGGGGACGTGCAAGCCTGGGAGGTGGGGAGGCCAGGCTGAGGATGTGGCCTGCTTAGAGAAAGCTGAAGAACCAGGACACAGACTTCACTGAGAAGAGGACAAGGAAACTAAGGGAAGGGGGGCAGTCAGTCATTTGGTGTCCTGGGTTTGGGGAGAGTCATGAGCTCACAGGGAGCAGGGGAGGTGGGGGGAGGGAGGTTGTAGTGAGGCAAGCCAGGGCCAGGCCCAGCACAAACAGCAGCAACAGAAGCAGACAGCAGGAAAAGGAAAGAGCCGGGGCCCAGTGCTCAGAAAGCAGATGCTCCACTGCTTGTGGAAAGGTGAAGAATGAGGATGCACAGACAGGGAAGGGTGTGAGTCAGGCATTTGGTGTCCGAAGATTTGTTTTGAGGAGATGAGCTCAGAAAAGCCTTAGGCAGCAGAAGAGGGGGAAGGAGAAGGAAATGATGGAAGCTGTCCTGGCCGGGTAGGAACAGCAGAAGCTGTCCTGGCCGGGTAGGAACAGCAGAAGCTGATAGCAGGAGAAGGGTTAGGAAGATGCCCTACGTGAGGACAGGTTGGTTCTGGGATAAAATGGGTCCCCTGCTCCTGCCAGCTTTTGGCAAGGTGGAAGTGGGTGGGCCAGAACCTTTGAAGGCCATGGTGTTGAGGTGGTCAGGCAGACAAGATGAAGAACCAGGACACATCACAAACAAGAGGACAAGGTGGAGATGGAGCAGGGAGAGGCATTAATCTCAGAAAAGCCATAACCAGCAATAGTGGGGGGAGAGGTGGAGTGAAGTGGGAGCCGGCACAGTCAACAGGAGCAGAAGCAGACTGCAGGAGAAGGGAAGAACAGGGGACCCAGTGCTCGGGAAGACGGGCAGCATTGGGGTGAATTGGGGGCCTGCTCCTTCAGGCATTTGGACACACTCACCAGTGGGCGGACCGGGACCTTGGAAGGCCATGGCCACGGTGGTGGTGGGGAGAATCAGGCAGAGGAAGCTGGCACATTACAGAGAAGAGGACAAGGAGAAGACATTTGGAGGATGTGGCTGGTGGGTGCAGACCTGGGCTGATGATTGGGGGGACTCCAAAATGTGCTTTCCCATGGAGTGGTGGGTTGGAAGTACAGCAGAGCCTTACATTAGAGGTGGGGGAATGTGCATGCGAGAGAGAAACCATGCCAGATGAGGACATAGAACTGCAGTGGGGAGGAGGAGGGGAGGAATCCGGCCTTTAGGGGGAGTTCCTGCAGGCAGGAAGTGAAGAGAAAGCATCAGCAGCACAGGAAGGTGGGGCAGCAGGGGTGCAGGTACACCTGCTTGGCTACTCTGGCTCCAACCCAACCCTAAGCTACTCCTGGGGGGGTTGCTTACGTGGGTACCATTTTGTCTGCCCAAGTGGCCCTGGCCTGCCTAGGAATGCTTCAGTTAGGGCTCATGGCTTAGTGTGTGTGGGCAGGGGGACGGGGCAGGCGAGAGACAGGAAGAAGTAGAGACTGCACACACTGGGCGGGCTGGCCTGTGCTGGGGGGTGAGAGAGAGACACACAACAGGGAGGGCTCAAGTACCCCAGAAATAAAAGGCATTGCTACACCCTGGCCTGCCTGCTGACTGTGCTTTGCTTTCTTGCCTTCCTGCCCTGTACTGCTGCCCCCACCACAGCTGCACTCTCTCCCTGCCCTGTACCTTCTCTCCCTAGTTCCCTCTCCCTACCCCTCACAATCTCCCTACCTCCACCTCCCTAACTCTTCCTGCCTCTGTCTCCCTACCTCTCCCTGTCTCTGTCTTTGTATCTCCCTCCCCCCTTAACTCTCCCTAGCTCCCTGCCTCTTCCTTCCTCCCCAACTCTCTGCCTGCCTCCCTGCCCCCATCTCCCCAATGCTCTCCTCTAACCTTGACCTACCTCCCTGCTTTCACACCTCTGCCTCCCTCCCCAACTCTGTTGCCTCTGCCTCCCCATCCCCAAGGCTCTCCTCTACCCACACCCTGCCTCCTTACCTCCCCACCACTGCCTCCCCCTCCCACCTCCATCTATTCCCTCTGCTTCCCTCAACCCACCCTGCTTCCCCCTTCCTCCTGCTACCTTCCTTCATCTACCCCTCCCAGCCTCCATCCACAACTCTCTTCCTGACTCCCCAACTCTCCTCTACTGCCCCACCTCCCTATCTCCCCACCTCTGCCTCCTGTCTCCATTTAACCCCCTCCCTTTTTGTCCACCCTGCTCCCTGCCTGCTACCTCCCACAGCCTCCCACCCCCACCTCCTCCCGCCTACCTAACTCCACCTACCTACCTGCCTCTCTCTGTCTATTCCCTCCTTTTTCCTCTCCCCTCTCCCACTTGGCCTGACTGGCAGGAACACGGGGCTCAGGGCCAGGGACACCACTCTGGGACACCACACTCCACGCTTGGGTAGGTGAATCAGTGGCTGGGTTGGCACACATTTGGGTGCACAACCGCTCCTGGCACCTACTGCTGGGCTGGACACACCCAGATATGACTATTGACTGCTATACTTTTGTGCTTACCTCACCCTTTTATTCATAACACAGCAACCCATTGTACACACGTGTGGTGGAGGGGGTGGGTGTGCAGCCACAGGACACCATGCCCCCCACCCCCGGGACTTCCTCCTCCTCCACCAAGGAGGTGCTTGCACTGCTGCTGCCACTGCCTGCCTTTGGCTCCGGCTCTTACCTCCAACTTCCACATCCCCCCACAACCCTGGAATGAGGCAGCCAGATTGGGGTCCACCCTGGAGGAACGGCCCTGATCCTTCCCCATCTTCCTCTCCCGAAAAGGGTGGAAAGATTGGTACTCACCAGACTCCACCAAAACAGCTGGGGATCTTCTCCACAGACTTCCCCTCCACACACACACACCTGCCTCTTGAGGTCTCTCCCATCTTCCAAGACCAAGAACCCACACCAACGTCTGCCATCTTCTGCACCTTTTCAGGTCTCCCACACCTGAAAGAGATTCAGTCCTTTTCCTTAGCTCAACACCCTCCAGACAGCCCGGGTGGGTCAGGAACGATAACGACACCACAGAAAGACATATTCAGCTCAAGCTCCCATGGGAAGCACACAGGACTGACCCCACAGGGGAGGTGGGGGGCCGTAACCTGTAGCTAGAAGGATAGTAGCGAGATCAGATTAACCCACCTCCTCTAGAAAACAGCTCCCCGACCTCATGGCAAGGGTGGGGAGAGCCAGATCGAGCCTGGAGCCTGCACCCCTGCCTCCCACACACCACCGCCGGTGGGATGGAGAAGCCAGGGGCCCACAGACAGAATGAAAAGAGCAGTCCAGTCTGCCATGAACATCCGTCCTTTGCCTGGCATGGCTTATCCCGGGCCCGTGAGGGGATGCCAGTCACCACATCGATCACAACCCCAGGAAGGGTAGGAAGAAGGAGAGAAGAGTAAGCAGAAGGAGGAGGAATAAGGGCTCAAGTGGCATACATCCAGGACTCCAAATGCTCAGGAGAACCAGAACAGGAAAAGTATAAGTAAACAGAAAAAAAGTGAACAAAGAAGAAGAAAAAGACAAGAAAAGCCCAGGCAGCACTACGGAGACCAGGGCAACAGGGGCAGTGTCAGACCGTGCCCCGTTGGGAAGAGGCCAAGGAAGAAGTGGAGAAAAGGATGGGAACACAGGCCAGAGGCCCACAAAATCTTCCACCAGAAAGCACACACTTTTTCACGTGCTGAGCCATCCCTGACACAGCCCTCCCCTGGCTGGGGGTGAGAGACAGACCCTATGGCTGAATGGGAAGGCCCAACACATGAACACAAGTGGCTGCCCCTGACAGGGGACGGGCGGGGGGGGGGGGGGGGGGGGGGGGGGGGGGGGGGGGGAAGTACAGCACCTCTTCCCTTCCTCTGGTGCTTTTGGAACGCACACGGGCCTATGCGCGGCGCGACAGTCAGGCCTGCTGTCCCCTCCTGTAGCACACCGGGGTGAGGATGGGGAGACTCATCTGTGTGCCCTTTCCCTGAGAGAGACACCATACGGACAGGTGCAGCAGGGCTGGGAAGCATTGGCACACAACACCCCAGAGGGCCCCCGATGGCTGTCGGGGGGCCGACACAGTACCATAGGACCAAAACACATGAGTCATGCATGGAAAAGTGGTATGTCTGCTGGGGGTGATGACTCCCCACTGTGCCCAACACTCTGGAACCTGACTGGGGACACCCAGCCCCCACAGCTCCCCATCAGAGGCAGACATAGAACATACAGAAGGGACTAGCCCACCACGGGAGAAGGCTGACCCAGGGCGATACCGGGTTGCTGGGGCCGCAGCCTCCACACGACCCTGCTCTGGGACCCCCGGGTGATAGCTTCACAGCACCCATGGGGAGGACCCAGGCCTTGCCTCCTGGTCCTCATCCAGGGAGGCCGGCCGGCCCTGAAGGGCTTAGTAGGTTCAGGGAGGTGACACAGGCAGAAGGCCACAGTCATGAGGTGTGGGGGGGCTGGGAGCCCTCACTTGAACCCTGGTGGTCCTTCCCAGGCAGGGTCCAGAGTGGCTATGAGGAGTGGCTACGAGGATGGGTGTGCCTCCGCTGGGCCTGGGTGCGGTTCCCTGGTCCTCCATGACAAGGCCCGTGAGTGAGCTCACCAGTCTGGGGACAAGGGGGACACATCTGCCACAGTGTAAAAGAGGGACACCACCACTCTCGGGGTGCGGGGGTGATCATCTCCCGGCACCCCTTCCTTCCTCCAGTGACCGCAGGGGCAGGTGGCCTGTCACTGAGACCCCCAGGGGTGGAGGCTCCGCAGTGTCGATGGGGAGTCCCTCCCATCAGGGCGCCACCCCACGGGGCCACTGGCACCCGTGCGGCAGTGTGTGGTGGCTCCCTGGACTTTGGAAACTCAAAGTCCAAGGTCCATCTTGAGATTGGGGGTACAGGACCAGTCCTCACCCTGGGCGGGGAGCCCCACTCTGAGCAGTCTGGGTGCCGATCCTGCCTGTTTAGTGGGGCCCAGGCCTGGCAGATGCCGGAGCAGGACAGGGTGACATGGGAGTACCCACAGCCGCACCCAGCAGCCCCTGGGGAGGTTCTGGGAGCCAGGGACCCAGGGACGGCCTCGGCCGACTTGGCCTTGGAGAGGGCAGGTGGGCCACGGATCCTGGCCCCTGCTCGGGCAGGGCTCCCCGGGAGCGGTGGTTTCTGGGTCCCCCTTATGGTGGGCGAGGGGCCCCGGTGTCGGCCCTGCTCATAGAGACTAACTGTATCCCAAAGCCCGAGTTCCCCACAGAGACTGAAGGAGGGCTTCTCAGACACCAAAGCAGAGTGGGGCGGAGCGGTCAGGGTTCCCTCTGCTGCTGCTGGGATAGGGGGCTGGGCAGGGCTCCTTCCGGGCGGGGATCCCCGTGAAAGGCAGACTTCGGGGTCTCCCCCTCCAAGCGAAGGTGGGCCCTGGGTATGGATTTCTCAGTCCTCCGAGTTCCCTGAGCCTCACCAAGGCAAGGGTCCCCAGGAAAGGCTGACTTGGGGGTCCCCCTCTGTGTGTGAGACAGGGTGGGCCGAGGGCACGGGCCTGGGATGGCCACTCCGGCCGCATGCAGACAGAAATCCTGCCCTCTGGGGTGAGGGCTCCTGGGGGTCATCTGGGGAGTAAAGGGCCTATCTGTGCCCGGGCTGTATCACCTCGAGCCGGGCTTCAGCTCGGGTTGGCCTTATTTTGAGAGGTCTTCAGGCCCTCATAGAGGGAGAGGGCTGCAGCTGTCTCCACCCTCCCGTGGTTCCCAGTGTTCTGAGGCCTGAGTTAGGAGGTGGGGGTGAACCGAGGGATTCCCCGGGGAGACCAGCTGACCTTGGGAGTCCCTGGGTCGACCAGCTGTCCCCAGGAAGGTCCCTGTGTCAACCAGCTGTTACCAGGAGGGTCCCCGGGTCGATCAGCTATCAACCAGGAAGATCTCCGGGTTGATCAGTTATCCTCAGCTATTTTATAATGGAAAGACATCGGAGATTGTTCAATATCATCATGTTTAATATAATGCAAATATAAACCATAGTATAAATAGATGATATAATAAAACAACAGATGGCACGATAAAATATACAGTCATATAATCTATACTAAAATTCACAGGATAGAATCCAAGTAATACAATTTCACCTATGAAATGTGTAGTTACAAATACATACATAACATGTGATATAAATTGGTATATAATATACTACCTACTATAAACTATGCAACAATGATAGATGCCAGAATAAAATAGAGGATACTATAGAATACATAGGTTCGTATCTACTAGATAATACAATAATTGAGTAAAAATAATGTATACTATAAATTCAAATATGTAATACAATAGTAATTCATATACCCTACAATAGAACATATATTACCTGTGGAAAGTGTAGATATCGACATTTGTAATTCAACATGACATCTATCAACACATGATATAATAAAATGATTTAGACTTAAAAGAAATGTATACTATATCACAACTCATACATAATAGGTGATACACTCGAGATGATAAACATAAAAGAAATGAACATTTCAGCCACATAGACGCCCAGCCTAGAAGAATCCTTGGTGATGATGATGATGGTGATAACGGTGAAGATGGTGATGATGACGACCATGACGATTACGATGATGATGATGATGGGGAGGATGGGGAGGATGGGAACAGTTGTCAGTCTCCACAAGTCTATGGCCCCGAGGTCTGCAGTGGGGAGGGGATTAGGGGAGCTGAGGCCTGAGGTCCTCTAGCTCCAGGGACAGGATGGGGCCTGGGCCAGGTGGTGTGCATGTGCGGGGTGGTGGGGCAAGGGGGATGGGGAAGGATGTGGCCTGGCTGCCTCACACTGCCTAACCTCGGCCCCACCCCGTGTGGACAAGGACTCCACTGCCGGTGGAGCCCAAGACACCTTGGGGTACATGCCTGGCATGTGTGGGGGCAGCCTCTCCCATCCTCCCTTGCTTCTCTGCTGGCGCCTCCTGAGGGCCCCCGCTGCACATGTCTCAGAAAAGGGGCCTGGGATGGCTGTGCGGCCTGGCTCTGCCCGCCAGGTGTTCACCCCTCAATCAGGTCCCCTCCCCACTTTGTTCATTATTTTCCAGTAGGGTCTCTTGTTTTTCTCCAGAACTGTTTGTGTGCTCCACCACGCCCGGCCAGTTGGTGCAGATGAGGTCTTGTTTCTTCATCCATTCGGGCTTCAGCCTCAGCACCCAGGGTCTGATGAACCCCCTACCTATATGTATCCCCCTGGATCTGGACCCAATCGAAGGGGTCTTATCTGGAAATGAGGGAAATAGGAGACATCTGCTCACTGTCCACCTTCCCTCTTCTAGATCTTGTCCTTCACTGGATGCAGAGCAGATTGGGCGGTGGCCCCTGTAGGCCTGGTCCCTAGAACTGCCCAAGACTGCTGTGCGGACCCTGACGGCATGGGCCTTCCTTGAGGAGGTGACGGAAGACACTCCTGTCTGAGGCTGGTCTGAGAAAAACCAGAAGAACCTACCTGAGCACTCAGTAAAATCTCATCCTCCCTCCGCTCTCCTCATGCATTCTGGACTCCACATCTGGCTACACCCCTCTCAGTCGCTGCATGTGGGGTTCCCTCCACCTGGGACAGCCCTCCCTGGCAGCATCTAGGGGACCAACTCCTGCTCTTTGCTCAGGTCTCTGGGTTCCCTTCCACCCTATTCAAGGCTTTCTCCAACCCTCTCCAATGTAGGAGTGTCTCTCTGCCATACATCTCTGCTTTCTTTCTTTCTTTCTTTCTCTCCCTCCCTCCTATTTCCTTCCCTCCTTCCCTGCTAGTACTGAACTCAAACTCACGGCCTCACACTCTGGATGGGCTTCTTCACTCGAGGCTAATCCTCTACCACTTGAGCTGTGCCTCTAATTGGAGATGAAGGGTGTCTTCTTGGATTCGTCTTCCCCAGCTGGCTTCAGACCTAAATCAACCCTCAGAGCTCAGCTTCCTGAAGCTAGGATGACAGGCTTGAGCCACCTGTGCCTGGCTCCTTCTTTCTCTTTTCCCTTCCTTCCTGCCTTCTTCACAATTTTCCCTTCCTTCCTTCTCTTTTTCCCGCTCCTTGACTCTCTCCTTCCTCTTCTTCCTTTTCTTTCCCTCTTCACTTGTGAGTTCATACTTGTAACAAAAAATGAAGGAGGCTCCTTGTTTCCCTACATCCCCACTCAAACCGAAGTTTTGCCAGGCGCAGCAGGGGGTGGGAGTGAGATCGTGCCCATGGTCTCAACCTGAGGATTTTAGTTTGGAACCAGGCCGGGCTCATCTCCCATGTACCACCCAATTGCCCAACATGAAGCTGCAGCTCCAGTGGTAGAGAAGTGGAGCTGTGGCTCAAATGGTAAGAGTGCTATGTGGCCTAGTGGTAGAGTGGCTCACCTGCCATGCAGGACGCCCTGGGTTAGATTACTTGGTACCCCATAAACAGAAAAATTGGGAAGTGGCACTGTGGCTCAACAGAGTGCTCACCTTGAGTTGAAGGTCTGAGGTATGGCGCCCTGGCCCAGAGTCCAAGCCACATGACATGCGTGAATACCATGATGGCGATGATAGCTGAGGGGAGGAAAAGAGATCACACAAGGTCTTAAGCAGAACCCAGATTTATTGAGAGCTTCCTTGCATCTGTGGAACACCTGCACAGGAGTTCACAATGTTTGCTTTTGAAACTCCTTCAATTAAAAAGACATTCCATTACAATGTGTTCTGGATTGAACCAGATTAAAACCATGTCATCATTCTGGAGGTAGAATCATGGCAAACAGGAGCTCCACCTGCTCCGGCTGGCTCAAGCCTGTAGTTGACCGAGCATCATGGGCCACCCCAGAATTGTGCGTGAATGACCCTGAGCCCCATCCTTTCCAGGGGGCGAGGAACCAAACGAATCGCAGAACTAAAGTTCAGGATGCAGGTCCAGTCAGGAGGTGTGTTGTAAAGACACACAAGCGTGGTCTAAAAACGGGGAGTCCAAGTGGGGCAGCAATGGGAACCAACATCACCGAGGGTGCTCAGAGTCATGGAAAGCCCCTTCTGATGCTGGACGCAGAATTGCGGGAACGCTGCGGTGGACTATATGTCCATGGGGCAGGCACACGTACAGCCTGGACTTCTAGACGTGCAGGAACCAGGGCCTGGAGAAATGGGAAAGGTGGGGGGGGGCAGTTAGCATCCAGGATCTGGGGTAAGGGGCAGGGGGTGGGAATGGCTGGAGAGCGTGAGGCTTGTGGCAGCCATGGGCAGACTCTACCTCCCACGCGAGTCCCAGCCCATGGCCACCAGAAGGAGGGCTGACCCATCCCTGGAGCCAGTTCCCGGGCCCAGAGCAATAGAGGCCACCTGGGATGGGTCTAAATGACCCGTCCTGTCCATAACCAGAAAACTTCAGGAGCCTGGGGGCCAGGATCGGGATTAAATCTTCTACTTGAAAAGAATTTTGTAGTATCCTATAGAATATGAAATTACAAACAAAAATATTTATTTTAAATCTAAGTTCTAATTTAGCCAGGTCTACTAAGTCCTACATTAGATGAACTTTGCTGTTTCTCCAGGCTTAATCTTTTGTAATCCTTCAACATTTCATTGGTATCCAACAGAATGATGCTTACTTTTTCAAATTTTTGGTTGGGAATCATGAGCTATCTTGCATCTAGGAATGTTTTGTAATGAAGAGAGAATTTAAAACACAACTGAGGATTATATATGAGTTGCATTTCAAAGAGAAACTTGACTTCTCAAAACATAATGACAAAATTAACCCAAACTTCCAACTGTGTATTCCTTTCTTGTTGTTTGGTTTGTTTTATTGAGACAAAATTGTACTACCTAGTCCAGGGAAGGTATCACTATGTAATTCCACTCTCTAATCTCCTGTCTTAGTCTGAGCGCTAGAATTCCTGGCTTGTATCACATTGTCCTACCATAGTTTGTTGCTTTATTTAATCTAGATGCAGACTAGCAATTCTGAACTTCTCTGATAATATTTTCCACTAGTCTGATGGTTCAGACTTTATGTACAATTTTTAAAGCTGTTCTAACATTTGACACAGGATGTGAACATTTTCAGAAGCACCTGCAGGGGTCTCTGATTCACTCCTCCATGGATCTGATGCCTTTAATAATGATTACTTGACTGTCTTACTATCTCTGGTCCCTACCTATGCAATATTCTTAAGCTTTTTGGGGAAAGTTCTCTTGAGGACTTTCTAATATTAAAAATTATCACTCGATTCTAGTCTTACTGTGGACATATTTTCTATTATTCTCTAACATTTCTACACATTCTAAGAGTTGTTTCATATGTGGGTTTGCACATATAAGTGCCTCTGTGTGTATGTGCATGTTTGTATATATGTATGCAAAAACCTCAATCTCTTATTTAGCAATCTTCCTCATAACTAGTATTCCATCACTTGAGCCATTCTTTCAATGCAGCTTTTGGCTGGTTAATTATAGATAGTATCTCAAAGATTGTTCTGCCCAGGCTGGATGCACACTGAACTTCCCAGACTCCTTTACATTCTTAGGTTCTATTTTTCCAGTAGTATCAACTTTTAAACTACAAACATTTTTGTGAGTGTAAAGTAGCCTGTAGCCCAGATTTTTAACTTGAGTTCATATAAAGATAGATGAACATACACATTACTTATTCTGAGTGTACACTGTTAGCAATGTGATCTTAAGTGGGGTGATGGTGGCTCATGCCTATAATCCTAGCTACTCAGTAGGCTGAGATCTGAGGATTGCAGTTCAAATCCAGCATGAGTAGGAAAGTTTCTGAGGTACTTATCTCCAATTAACCACCAGAAAACTGGAAGTGGTGCTGTGGCTCAAGAGGTAGAGCACTAGCTTTGAGCTGAAGAGTGGAGGGACAGTGCCAAGGCCCAGAGTTCAAGCCCCACTACTATCAAAAAAAAGAGAGAGAAAGAAAAAAGAAAAAGAAAAGTGTAATTCCTGCTCTCTCAACATGGCCTTTTTTTCCAGTTAAGTCCATGCTCTCATATCTGACTTTCTTGGAACCAGAATTTGAACTTAATGTGCTCCAGGATAATGTTTTTTTTTTCATGTTTTTTATTGTGAAAATGGTGTGGAAAGGGGCTAGAGTTACACAAATAAGTTAATGAGTACATTATCTAACGAGCATTTTTACCTCCTCTTTTGTTTTTCCCCTGCCATCCCTTTTCTCTCCCCTGTCCCAACTCCCTCCTCCCCTCCCCAAGTTGTAAGGTTTGTTTTCTACATAGTGTCTTGTTCATCTCATTGTTACAATGGATCATACTTTATCCTTGTTTCAGCATTTTGATATTTCCCTTCCCCTCCCCACATTAGAAAAATGTATATGCAAGATGCAAGTCACTGACATCAAATACAGTGAAAACAGGGGTTATGCCATAGAGGAAGAAAATAGAAGAGAAACAAAAAATCACATAATACATGTTAGATACATTAAAAACAATAGCAAGAAAGAAAAAACAAGTTGTGTTCCTATCTTGGGGTTCATTTCACTTAGCATCATCTTATATTGGCATATGTACATGGATAATGTTTTATAAGCCATAAAAATTCCATACTTTCTTGATACTAAGTTGTCTGAAACACATGTTACCTCATATCCAAAGATGTACTTGTGCTATTTCAATGAAGCCAGAAAACATTCACTTTTACTGGGAGCAGCACCATAGAATGTTACTGGAAGTAAGTGGAAGGCACTGTTAAGTGGAAACTGATTCCAAGAGAGGAATTGAACATAGAGAAATGAGAAAGTTCAAGTTAATTTGTACTGTTCTTTTTACTGTACAGGAGAATAATCCAAGGATTGAAGGAAACTCTGTCCTGACTTTTTCGAGTGTGTTCTTTACTCATATAAAACTTTTCTGTAAACTTCTAGTTGAGAGTATTACAAATTGAAACAATATGCCATTTGAAGGCAAGCATAGAAAAAAAGAAATAACTTTGTTTTAAAGTGTTTTACTGCAAAGAAACAAAGACGGAGGTTTTAAAATGTCTTATGCATGGATATTTAAATCCTGAGATGATTCTCTTGTTGCAGAAGTCAGTTATCCATTCCTGTAATCTGGTCCTGAGTTCGCCATAGCAATAAGGATCCCAAAACGCAGGGTCCAGTGAGAATGGTCAGCAAAAGGAGCCTCTTCTCAAACCAGTGCCTCAAGGATGGTCCTAAAGAAATGCGTGGTTTTTTTTTGTTTGCTTGTTTGTTTGTTTAGTTTGTGTTTGTCCTGGGGCTTGAACTCAGAGGCTTCACCCTGTCCTTGAACAGTTGTCTTTCCTGCTCACCTGCCCCCAAAGCTAGTACACTACTGTTTGAGTCAAACCTCCACTTCTGGCTTTTTTGATGTTTAATTAGAGATAAGAATTTGACCGACTCTCTTGCCTGGGTTGGCTCTGAACTGAGATAGTAAGAAAGCCAAGTGACATCAACTGTGTTGATTTCTCTTTTGAAACAAGAAATATTAGATGAAGTTTATTATAAAGCTAATATTTGACAATTTTTAAAAGAAGACAATATGTCCAACAAGGAAGCCATAACAAATAACAGCAAAAGTAGGTGCACTGAATCATTTTGGAATTACTTTTTTTCTGCTTGGGAAAATTTACTGTTGACTTCGTTGTTCCTTTTGGGAAAACTTAAAGTCATATTTGCACTTTTTTTGTTTGGTCATGGGACTTGAACTCTGATCCTGGGAATTATTCCTCAGCTCTTCAGGTCAACTTGAGTGCTCTACCATTTAGCTACAGCACCACTTCCAAGTTTCTGGTGGTTAATTGAAGGTAAGAGTCTCATGGACTTTTCTGACCAGGCTGGCTTTGAACCACAATCCTTGTTCTCAACCTCCTGAGTAGCTACGATTACAGGCGTGAGCCAACAGCACCCAGCTCATATTTGCATTTAGTGCACTTCATGACACTATGTAGACAAAGAATGGAAATTTGAATCAAATGATGACATTGCAACTTTTCAGAAAAATTGAGGTAGCAATAAATATCTCCTCCTTTTCCATGTTGTTACATTAATGACTCATGAGCTATGGGACTCTCATATTAGCATCCTCTGCCATCTGTGTATGTGGACTTAGTATCAATAATTGTTAATAGAGAAATAGAGAAAGACAGATTTTTAGAAAGCAAAGGAGATCAGGTATGAAAGAACAACATAGAAGGAAATACAACTTATCACACAGAGATTAAGAACTAGCCTAAGTGATTTATAATGCTAAAGGCAATGAGGAATAAGCCTAGTTGATAACTAGTTCTTCAATAACCAAAAATGGTTCCCTAGACCAGTTTCTGGTATAATGTAGTTATTATTATCATTTATTTCTTCCATATGGAGTTATTCCCTCACGTCTGTCAAAACTATTAATTAGCCTTTGCCTTTTTTGTGCCATAACTGACCAAAAAGATTTCCAAATCTCACTTAGACTACCCTTCTGATTTGATTAGGAGTGACCACTCAAAAGCCTGGAATCTTTGATTTTCCAGGATTAATCTTCACCTGATATCTAAGCACATTCCTGACATTAATTGACGTGATCTATTAGCAAAACTTTTTTTTTCAACACAGTATTCTAATATAGGTAAAGTACATGAATTAAGGACTATTGTTAGGTAATAGTGGGAAGGATCAATTATATATTCCGAGTATAAGTTCTTTATTTGGCATTTACTAGCTAAGTGACTTTTTTTGCCAGTTCTCGGGCTTGACTTCAGGGCCAGTTACATGTTCCTCAGCTTTTTCTTTTTGTTTTGCTCAAGGCTAGCACTCTACCACTTGAGGCACAGCACCAATTCTTTTTCTGTTTATGTGGTACTGAGGAATTGAACCCAGGGTTTCATGCATGCAAAGCAATCACTGTACCATGAAGCCACATTCTCAGAGCCTTAAATGACGTTCTTAACATGGCATTACTTTTTCATTCCATTACTATATATTATAATTTAGGCCAGGTGGTAGAAAAGGAAGTGGAAAATAATACTAAGTCCAGTAAGGCTGACATTCCTATCACATCATTAAGGAATTACAGAAGACCCATTGCAAAATGAGATGTACAAATCGTTATCTCGAAAAATGAACTTTACAACTTTGGTGGGAGGGGTAGGCGGTGTGGGGAGGGGGGAGATGGGAAAGGATGGGAAGGGGAAACAAAGAAGGCAACAATGCTGGATAAGAAATGTACTCATTATCTTGTCCCTGTAATTTTATGGTATTTTCACAATTAAAAAAAAAATAACACCTACAGGACTCATAGGGCTGTTGCATGTGGTGTTATTATATAAAACACTATTAACAGCTCTGACATCCATAACATTCTGCTACCACTTCAAGGTCAAGAGCCAAATATCTTAGCCTTTTTATATTTATTTTTTATATTATTTTTTAATTTATAATTTATTTTTATTTTTATTTTTTTATTGTGAAAATACTGTACAGAGGGGTTACAATTACATGGGCAAGATAATGAGTACATTTCTTATCAAGCATTGTAGCCTCCTCCTTTGTTTTCCCTTCACATCCCTTCCCATCCTCTCCCCCTACCCAATCCTCCCCGACCCCCCCTCCCCACCAAAGTTGTAAAGTTCATTTTCAACATAACGACTTGTACATCTCATTGTTGCAATGAGTCCACCTGTATCTTTATTTAAGCGATTTGTTTTTCCCCTTCCCATCCACAAATTATACCGACATCAAATACAGTGAAAGCAGGGGTTATACTGTGGGGGAGGGACATACAAAGCAACAAAGAAATAATCTTAGAAATGTGTTACAAGCAATCGCATGAAAGAAAAACAAACATTTGAATACATATCTTAGGGTTCATTTCCCTATCATCACCTTATCTGACCTTTTCTGCTTGACTCAGACATATACTAGATATTGCAAATAAGGGAAACCATGGGATCTAGGTTTCTTTGGGTAAATGCCCAAAAGTGGGATTGCTGGGTCATAGGGGAGCTCTATGTGGAGTCTTTTGAGGTACCTCCATCCTGCTTTCCAAAGTGGTTGAACAAGTTTACACTCCCACCAACAATGTAGTAAGATTCCCTTCTGTCCACATCCCCTCCAGCATCTGTTGTTATT
Organism: Dipodomys spectabilis; assembly: GCF_019054845.1. Classification (NCBI taxonomy): domain Eukaryota; kingdom Metazoa; phylum Chordata; class Mammalia; order Rodentia; family Heteromyidae; genus Dipodomys; species Dipodomys spectabilis. The sequence continues at coordinate 4,527,348 of NW_024870757.1, forward strand.
AGAGTTCTTCATTTCAGCCATTCTAACTGGAGTGAGGTGGTATCTCAATGTTGTTTTGATTTGCATTTCTTTTATGGCTAGGGAGGTTGATCATTTCTTTATGTCTATTGGCCATCCTTCTTTGCTCTTCAGAGTTTCTCTTTAAGTCTTTAGCCCACTTATTTATTGGGCAGTAGTTTCTTTGAAGATTAGTTGTTGGGGGATTTAATTTTTTGAGTTCCAGGTATTTTTTAGATATGAGACCCTTGTCCATTGTATGGCTAGTGAAGATCTTCTCCCAATCTGTGGGCTTTCTATTGATCTTGCTAGCTATGTCCTTTGCCATGCAGAGGCTCTGCAGCTTCATGCAATCCCATTTGTTCAACCTTTCTTTGATTTGTTGTGTTTCTGGGTGTCTATTAAGAAAATTTCGGCCTGTGCCAAGGAGACCTAGGGTTTCTCTTGTTCCATTCTGTAATGTTTTCAGAGTATCTGCTTAGCCAGCACCATTTACTGAAGAGGCTGTCTTTCTTCCATTCTATTTTTTTAGCTCCCTTATCAAAGATTAGATGGCTATAGGTCTGTAGGTTCATTTCTGGGTTTTCAATTCTACACCATTGGTCCTGCGGTCTGTTCTTGTGCTAGTACCAAGCTGTTTTGATTACTATGGCTTTATAGTAGAGTTTGAAATTTGGTATTGATATTCCTCCAGCAGTGTTCTTTCTGTTGAGGATTGTTTTTGCTATTCGGGGTCTTTTATTGTTCCATATGAATTTTTGGATTGCCTCTTCTATTTCCTTGAAGAATGAGGATGGAATATTGATAGGTATCGCATTGAATTTGTAGATAGCCTTTGGAAGTATTGCCATGTTCACGATGTTGATCTTTACAATCCAGGAGCAGGGGAGTTTTTGCCACTTTCTAAGTTCTGTTTTGCTTTCCTGTTTCAAGTTTTTAAAGTTTTCATCATAGAGGTCCTTCACTTCTTCAGTTAATTCCTAGGTATTTTATTTTTTGTGGAGCTATTACTAATGGAGTTGTTTTCTTAATTTCAGCCACACTTTTCTCATTGTTGGCATACAGAAAAGCCATTGATTTTTGAGGATTAATTTTATACCCTGCTACTTTGCCAAAGTTTTGAATCAGCTTGAGTAATTTGGGAGTGGAATCTATGGGATTCTTGAAATACAAGATCATGTCATCTGCAAAGAGGGAGAGTTTGACTTCTTCTTTCCCTATTTGGATCCCCTTTATGTTTGCATCTTGTCTTATTGCTGTAGCTAGGCATTCTAATACTAGATTGAAGAGAAGTGGAGAGAGTGGACATCCTTGTCTTGTTCCTGAGTGAAGAGGAAATGGCTTTAGTCTTTCACCATTAAGTATAATGCTGGCTGTAGGTTTGTCATCTACAGCCTTTATTGTATTGAGGAATGTTCCATGGATTCCTAATTTTTCCAGAACCTTCGTCATAAAGGGGTGTTGGATCTTGTCAAATGTATCTAGGCCTTTTTATTGATTGGGTGTGTTTCCTAGGAAGGAAGAAGGAAGGTGTGCAAGGTGATGGTGGAAAAATACATATATTGGTTCCCTGTCCACATTTTTTTGTATTTTTAAAAAGTGATACTGGTGAACTCCTACATACATCTAATTGATTATGCTGTCTGCACAAGATACAGATAAATGAAGACATTTATTCTGGTGGATAGTCACATATATTAACAAAACCCAGTTCTGGAAAAAAAAGATACTAGGTAAGAAAGTATAAAGTATTGCCTATAAAATGGTGTCTTTTCCTAGCAGAGCAAAATGTGGTATTGAAATGATTACTCCAGTTTTCTTTGAGATTTTATGCTGTCTTAGTATAAGGTTGTTCTCTAATTCCAGTAACATCCATGCATAAAATACATGATTTGAAGATATCAGTAGGTTTTGAAACAAAGGTACATAATAGCTTCCTTCCTGCAGAGACATGTGATGGCAAGTATGATTGATTGTATTATAATTCTCTTCTTTTTCCTCTTTATCTCAAGTGTTGCATATCTTGGCATATAACTCTGTCCTGCATCAGCTTCCGGTAGGTGAGATTTACAGCAAGAATTAAGCTATTATTCGAATATGATATTAAGATGTTAGTTTCTTGCCATTCTTTTTTCAAATATTTTTTCTTCTGAAAGGGATTCTTTTTTTTTTATTGTGAGAATACCGTATAGAGGAGTTACATGGGCAAGATAACAAGTACATTTCTTATAAAGCATTGTTGCCTCCTCTTTGTTTCCCCTTCCCATCCCTTCCCATACTCCCCCTATCTCCCCCTACCCGATCCTATGCCCCCCCACCAAAGTTGTAAAGTTCGTTTTTCAACATAACGACTTCTACATCTCATTGTTGCAATGGGTCCACCTGTATCCCTAGTTAAACGATACCTTTATGATAGTTGACTATAGCACACCAGAATTTAACCAATACCAAACAAGAACTAAACAAATAAATAACACTTCCTGTTTAATGCAATTTTAATTTTTTTTTTATAAATAAGCATTCTCTATGTGATCACTTGTGGGGTTATCTTTTTCTATAAATGTGTTAATCACTCTAGAGCACTGTATCTAATATCCACAATCATTATCCAGACATTGTGATTGAGATGAGGAAGAACAAAATATCTAGATTTCTCCTTCTCTTTTCCACTTCTCCGTTGTCTAGTGTGAATTCTCATCCTTTCTCCAAATTCTCCTATTAATAAAGGAAGAATGACACATTGTGGATATTAAGCAAAAGGCTTCAAAGCCAGAATTTCATTCAGAAATAGATGAAGTAAATCAGAGTGTCTCAAAGAAGAATAAAAACATGATTTCTTTTCCCTTTCTGGTTTCTACCATGGAGTCTGAACATGAATCTAAATATCTAAGAAACCATTTGCCTTGGCTAATTTTTTAAAAATATAGTTTTTAAAATAAGTAATAATTTTAAAATTAAAAAATATTTATATAATGAATAGTTATTTGTTGTTTGCTTTTGGGAGGCATGAAATAAGACTGCATTAACATTGTGTGAGTTCAGAGGCTAAATTTTATCAAAATCTAAACATAATGAAAAATAGATGATTTTAAGATAAATAGCTTGTAGGTACATTTTTAACATGATATACACACAGACACGTCTTTTTTCTTCTTTTCCTCTCCACACTGATTCAACTTCAATAAGCAGTTCATATAATTCAAATAGCTGTTTCTTTCATAAATAGATTAGACAAAAAAGTTAGAAGAAGAGAACCAGTATTGGGTGGTGCATTCTTTAAAAATAGCCGTCAAATATATATTAACCATAATTCCAAAATAATAACAATCAAATGCTCTTGAACAGAGAAGATTGTAAGCAGAATGTATAAAAAGTGATAGTGCCAGAACTGCTTCAGGAGCTGCTCTCTAACATTTACGATTTCTAGTACATGACAGTGTTTTAATCAGGATTAAATGCTTTCAGGAACTAATGTTTTTCTAGTTATATTTTACTGAAGAAATATGTTGTTCAAATGAAAGGATAACAGGTTATAGTAGAAAGAATGCTACACACTCATTGTGGGAGGGAGTAAAATGCTTTCCCAAAATATCTATCGTCCCCAACTATCTAATCCCACAAATGTAGATTTGCATTATATATATGTTTGTAAAATAATCACCTTTCATTACCCAAGGAACACATATTTGAATAATTATCAGATGGGGACTTAAAATGGGGACTTAAAAGTAGTTTAAAAGGAACATGATTAGGTAAGAACCATCAGAAAGATGTAAAGATGCTACATTAGAAGATAAAGTAAAAGACAACAACCCAGATTCTGAAGTTTCTGGAAAGTGGAACAGGAAGGAAATGCCTTTTCCACTAGAATCATCTGAAAAATATTTTAGCTCTGTAGGTGGCTTGATTTTAATCTGGTGAGACTTCTTTTAGATTTCTTTTATATTGTGAAAATACTGTACATAGGGGTTACAATTACATGGGCAAGATAATGAGTACATTTCTTATCAAGCATTGTTGCCTCCTTCTTTGTTTCTCCTTCCCATACCTTCCCATCTCTGTCCCCCACCCCCCAACCCCCATCCCTGCCAAAGTTGTCAAGTTCGTATTGTGACTTCTTTTAGATTTCTGTCCTTTAGAACTGTAAAATGATAAATACGGGTTGTTCAAGCCAATTAACTTCTAGAAATTTTTTACAGCAGATTTGGTTAAGTAAACTACTCAATTCTGGCCTTTTCCTGATGCATCAACAGGGACACCACATTTCCTAGTTTCTGAGAATAAGAAAAAATTGCCACCGGCTTTGTATACATGTATGATATACATACTACATTGAATTAATGAAGCCTTGAAATTCTAAACAATATCTAAATAAGAAGCTCCCTATCTTTATTTTCACATTTGGGGATTACTAAGTACCAAAGTATATAGAAGGCTAGGGTAAGAATATGGAAACGAAATCTGTCTCCTAATATTATAAAGATAATTTATGTCATTTTGACTTAGTTTCTACAGTAATGCAAAATATGGTAAAAACAGAAAGAGAAACTCAATTTTCTATCCTTTCTAACTTTCCAACAGAAATTAGAGAATCCAGGAAAGATAGGAATCCCAGGATGGTATAGGATGTTATAGGATCAGTAGATGGTGAAAAAGAAGATTTAAAAAATGAGTCCTCTGGAATACTGGGAAACAAAATCTACACCTACAGATTGTGATATAGCTGGAAAATAGTTTCCACTATGCTAAGTCTTTGATATTTTAGGTTTGTTTACACAACAAATTTCTTCTCTTGGGAAATGACTCTTTATTAATACTCAAGGGTTTGCAGCTTATAACCCAGCAACAAATAATGCTTCTAAATATAAACAAGCATGATTCTAAGAGTATCCAAGGCTCCTTGCATTACTGTAGCTTACAAATAAGAATGATCTTGGGGAATAGTCAAATAATCTTGAACTTTTTTTTTTTTTTTTTTTTTGGGTCCGGTCGTGGGGCCTGGGCACTGTCCCTCAGCTCTTTAGCTCAAGGCTAGCGCTCTACCACTTGAGCCACAGCGCCACTTCCGGCTTTTTTCTTTTTGCTTATGTGGTGCTGAGGAATTGAACCCAGGGCCTCGAGCATGCAAGGCAAGCGCTCTACCACTGAGCCACTTCCCAGCCCAATCTTGAACTTTTTCATACCTTTCCTCTTCTCCAAAACGAGAAGTCCTGGTCAAGATACATAAAATATTAATAAAGAATTTTTATACTTTTTATTGTTCACAAGCAAATACCCTTTTCCTCTTTGCAAGCCTGACTTTGAAAGAGTCAGACCCTCACAATTATTTTATAGACAAAAGTTTATTGCTTTGGTTTAGGTGTTTTTCTGCCTTTGGATGTTGCTCTCTATTATTCGGCAACTACAGAGAAAAACAATATAAATCCATTATGCTTATGTTGGATTGTTCAAAGTCAAGCTGTCTTCAAATAAACGTTTCTTTTCTTTTCTTCACTGCTAATTAAAGCTTAATTATTGCTCTTTAAAGGATAACAAAAATATGATACTTTAATGTATATTCTCATTGAAACCGTTGAAAACAAGAGTGTCTGCGATTGTTTTATAATTGTTTTCAAGTATTTTCCTTGGCTATTTTCATTACTGTCTTTGTTCTGGTCTTCTAATGGTCTTCTAATCAGGAACACAGGGTTACACAAAAAGATCTTCCTAAGGAATAGGATGTTAGGCAGAAAAAAAGATGCATAATTAAAAATTTTCATCTCTAAGAGACTGAAAAGCTCAGAAGACATTTTGCTATTACTAGTATGGCTAAGATGACTTGAATGTTTTGGTTCTTAAACTAAGTTAAATGCATGAAAAATGTTACACTTGTTCCAAACAATGATTATGGCTTATACTTTTCTGCTCTAATGAGATGGAACCTCTTACAAGGTTGGAGGGCATATTGATTTTAGGGGTAATGTTAGAAAGCCAAGGGAGATTCCTAAAACAGCACCTCCTATCACATATCAGTTAATTATACTTATGGTATATAAGTATATAAACATACAAATATAAATTAAGTGAGAAATGTGTGATTTACACAATTGATTCAATGACAACTAAAACCGGAGAACACTTCTCTACATTTATATAAACTATTATATCTAGTGAGGATTTAAAGATTTTTAGAATATATTTTAATATTTATGTCAAAATATTTGTTTATTTTTAACTGTTTATTTTTAGGTTATGTAAGTCGTGGGGCTTGAAATCTGGGCCTGGATATTGTCCCTCAGCTCTTCAGCTCAAGACTAGTGCTCTACCACTTGAGCCACTGCCAGTTTTCTGGCGGCTCATTGGAGTTAAGTGTCTCATGGACTTTCCTGACAAGCCTGGCTTTGAACCATGATTCTCAGCTCTCAGCCTCCTTAGTAGCTAGAATTACAAGCGTGAGCCACTGGGGCCTAGCTACATAATTAGTTTTTACATATTTATAAAGTATTGAGTGGTAATCCCATTCATTTATATGTTGTATAATGATCAAGCTACATCATATCCATTATTTTCTGCATGTAACATTTCTTTTTAGTGAGAATGCTCAAAAACTTATCTTCTGGCTGTGATGAAATATCTATTCTTAAATATAATCACTTTGCATCTTATGGTATACAATTAATATCTTTACTTTTAGTCATGGAAGTCTGCTAATTAAAATTATATAAAACATGATTTGTAAAGTGAAAGAAATTCATGGTTCCAAATCGTTTAAATAGGGATACAGGTGGATCCATTGCAACAATGAGATGTACAAGTCGTTATGTGGAAAAACGAACTTTACAACTTTGGTGGGGGGAGGGGAGGAGGAGGATTGGGTAGGGGCAGGGGAAGAATGGGAAGGGCTGGGAAGGGGAAACAAAGGAGTAGGCTACAACGCTTGATAAGAAATGACTCAGTATCTTGCCCATGTAATTGTAACCCCTCTGTACAGTATTTTCACAATAGAAAAAGAGAAAATACAAAAATTAAAATTAAAAAAAAGAAATTCATGGTTCCTTTACTTGTTTTAAGAAAACAATTATGCCTTTCCTTTTCAATTATATTTCTGTGAGAATGTGTAATATTCATTGATTTAACTGTTCAAATTGATAACAGTTACATTATATCAAGTTGATTCAAACTTGTATTTGAAAATTGCACACTTAACACAAATATACTTCCACTTTCTTCTAACATATAATTAAAATAACAGTAAAGTAAAGCTTGGTGTTAGCAGCTCATGTGTAGAATCCTAGAAACTCAGGAGGCTAAGACCTGAAGATTTTGGTTCAATGTCAGTCTAAACAGACAAAAATGTGAAAACTTATCTCCAACTAACCAGCAAGAAGGAGAAGGTGAGGATGTAGCTCAAGAAATAGAGTATCATCAGTCAAGAGCAAAAAAATACAAGGGAGACCATTAAACATTGAGTTGAAGCCCTGAAAATAGCATATACACACAACAACAAAAAAGTACTATGAACATCAATAATGAAGACAAAATAATAGAAAAGATCATGAGAAATGTTATGTAAACATCTGGAAGACAGAAATCATTTGACAGAATTTTGATTCACGAGAGGGAAAAGTCGCAGTCTCATTTGTACAATCTCATTGTAGTCATTTGTGTTGAAACCTGGTTATTGGGTAGCATGTGAAAGAGTAGATTGGATTACCTGACATAGCAGACATTGCCTGTGAGTATGTGCCATCCCACTCTGCAAAAATCTAAAATCGTGCTTGTTAATTTAAGAAGAACCTCATGTTAGAGACTGTTTGGTCCACACAGACTGAGGTCCTTATTTTGAGGCTTCAGACCAGTCCTTTTATTTATGACCACTCCTGTTTTACCTCGTTTCCTTTGTGCAGCTACACCTTACTTAGCTGGCACCAAGCCAAGGCTTTGAACTAGAACCTCCTGCCTTAATCCCTCCCTTTCTCCAGCTACAACTCATTTCACATGCTATCTACCTTTTAGCATTAGTTGTTTTCTTACTAATCCCCACCAGAAAACTCTTATATTCATGTAAACTGATGATAAATAACCTTGTTAGAAAAGGAAGGGTTTAGCATTGGCTGAGGCTCTCATCTGTAGGTTTGTTCCCTAATAAATCTGTGCTACACTATCTCTTTTTTTTCTTCATGATTTTTGAGTCTGACAAATGATTGATTTGGTTTGATGTAATCCCATTTATCCAGACTTTGAAAGTTTTGACCTGTGCCAAGGAGCCCTCGTGTTTCCCCTAACTCTTCCTGTGACATTCTCAAGGTATCTGGACTTACATTGAGGTCTTCAACCCATTTGGAATAGATTCTGGTTCTGGGGATATATATATAAGGATTTAACTTTAGTTTTCTATGTACAGCCAATTCTACCAGCACAATTTTTTTTGAAGAAGCTGTTTTTCTTCCATCCTGTGTTTCTGACTTCCATATCAAAGATTATGTGCCTATAGGAGTAGATTCATTTCTGGGTCTTCAATTCTATTGTATTGATGAAATTCTGTGCTTCCATTGGAAAGAATGGCATTACACCATTCCTTAGGAAATGGAAAGACTGGAAAAAATTGATATTAAGTGAAATAAGCCAGGTACAATTAAATATATGCTGCATGGTTTTCCTCATTTGTAATAAATAGACTATGTCCAGAAATCTACAAGTTAATCCAATAGATAGTAAAAGACAAATAATTACACTTCGACATGATTAACTAACAGCACTCTAAGCATTCGCATGGCAAGAACAAGGGAAGCTGTTCTTAGGAGAGGATCACAATGGCTCAATAGCTATGTGTATATGACCAGGTAAATGTTGCTTATTGCAATGAACTCTAAGAATCAATCATACATGTGAAATACATATATCTGTATATAATTTTAAAAGATGTCATAAAAACAACCAATTTCTCTGTAAACTCAACAGCAAAGTTCTAAGTTTAGAAGATAAAATTGAGGAAAGTTTTCAACACATAAACTAAAATACATAGGGGAAACGGTGGGAGAGAAAAGGTAAGATGAAAAGTAGAATAGCTAACTATTGAAGAATTCATAAACAATTTCCAAAACTATGCAAGAGAGCTGGGGTACAGCTCAATTGTAGAACTAGATTAATATATACAAAGCCATGGGTTCAATCTCCAAGAAGGCCTAATAATAAGTAAATAAATAGTAGTAATACAATAATTACTTTAAATAAATGCTTTCATATTAGAGAGGCCTGAATCCTCAAACAGTAAACGAAATACTCTCAATTCTTGTACCCAATGATATGAAACTACAAGAATGAAGGGGAAATAGTTTCCTTTTCTATCCTTTCTTTCCTTTCTGTTTTCTTCTTTTCTTTTTCCCTTAGCACTACTGGTGCTTGAAGTTTCTAAAGATCTAACCACTTTAGATTATATTTCAAGCCACACCTCCCTTGAACAATGATCTTGTACCTATGGCTTCCACAAACCTGAGATAACAGGAAAATTACACTATACCTGGCTTACTTTGTTTTTGCAAGTTCTCACGATTGTTTTTGTCAAAACTGTCCCTGATATCAGTCTTCTAAATCTCTGCCTTCTAATTAGCAAGGTAAGTTTCACCTCAAGCTTGGACCTAGAATATTTTTAAATGTAAACATTCAATGTTGACTTCTGTTTTCTAGATATCATTAAAATATATTGAGATTAGTATGGATCTTTATGATGTTATAAGAACGCAGATAAATTCCTTGAATAGTTTTTCCAATTTATTTAAATATTTCTAGTATGAAAGCTACCAGCATGTCTATGTTTGTTGCAGCTTTACTTACTATAGCTAAGATATGGAACCAACCCAGACGCCCCTCAGTAGATGAATGGATCAAGAAAATGTGGTATTATATACACAATGGAATTCTATGCCTCCATCAGAAAGAATGGCATTGCCCCATTTGTTAGGAAATGGAAAGGCTTGGAAAAAATTATATTAAGTGAAGCAAGCCAGGCCCAAAGAAACCTAGATCCCATGGTTTCCCTTATTTGCAATATCTAGTATATGTCTGAGTCAAGCGGAAAAGGTCAGATAAGGTGATGTTAGGGAAATGGACCCTAAGATATGTGTTCAAATGTTTGTTTTTCTTTCATGCGATTGTTTCTAACACATTTATAAGATTATTTCTTTGTTGCTTGGTATGTCCCTCCCCCACAGTATAACGCCTGTTTTCTCTGTATTTGATGTTGGTATAATTTGTGGAGGGGAAGGGGAAAAACAAATCGTCTAAATAGGGATACATATGGACCCATTGCAACAATGAGATGTACAAGTCGTTATGTTGAAAACAAACTTTACAACTTTGGTGGGGGGGAGGAATGGGTGAGGGGGCGGGGGGAGGATGGGAAAGGATGGGAAGGGGAAACAAAGGAGGAGGCTACAATGCATGATAAGAAATGTGCTCATTATATTGCCCATGTAATTGTAACCCCTCTGTACAGTATTTTCACAATAAAAAAATCAGAAAAAAATCAAAATAAATATTTCTAGTATGACATCACAAGTAGGACATTAATATTTCACAAATACCTTATGCAGACCAGTTATTTTAATTATTTTGTGCACCTATTACGTCCAATACATTTTTATTATTTGAATATCCCATATCTACAGATATGTTTCTTCAACCAAAATAAGTCTGTCTCATGCTTCCCTTTAATAATTAAACCCACTACTTCTCTTTGTCCCATCCCAAACCTGTTTCATCCTGGCAACCAACACATTTTTTTTCTCTCACTTCTAGATCATACAATAAATAAGCTTTTAAGATTGTCTTCAACTCTCTCTGCTCCCTCTCTGCTCTCTCTGCTCTTTCTAGATCTTTCCTCTCTCTTTCCTCTCTTTCCCAGCTCTCTCTCATTCCCAGGCCTTTCCCAGCAACGTGGAGGAGTGCCAACCTTGCCTGGTCCCAGCAGGTCTATTGAATAAAACCCCTTACCTGAATACCGAGTGCTATTCTTACTCGGCTATCTCTTTTTAAAACCTAACATAAGTGATGCAGTGACTCGGCTAAAGGGCTTAAAGTCAGGATAGGTGGGATTCCTCTCTGGTTTTTTTCCCTCTTTTTTCTTTTTTTGTTTGTTCTTCCCTTTTTGCTCTGAGGCCTTTTGCGAACCCATCTGTCTGCTGCAGACACAGCGCATGGATACCATTGCTGGCCTTCACATTCACGTCCATACCACCTCTCTACTCTGGTGAGTGAAACTACTCTCTACAGCTCTCTGTTGCTCAGTCTCTGTCCAGACGTGGTGCCATGCCAGAGAGCGCCTATGGACTTTAGCTGAAAGGCCGGTCACCTCTGAAGCCGAGGACACTTGGTTTTGGGGGCTTGGCCATTTCTCTCTTGAGGACTCTAGAGGAAGTCGGGATGCCGCTTCTGCCTGGTCAGCTCTCCTTCACTCATTGGACTGACTCTCCTACACACTTAATGGGGTGCTGCGAGTCACACCTGAGCCGTGAAAACCCTTTGAAATGCCTCCTGCTCTCCCTGGAAAGCCAGAGAGCCTCATTTTATGCCATTCTCAGATGTAGACAGTTTTTGCCACTGCAATGGTAAATGGTCAGAAGTCTGTTTACTTTCAGGCTCTCTTTGCTCTCTCTCTGCCATTCATGTCCAACTTTCCCTATCTCTCCCTTTCTCTTTTCTACATTTTGGCTTGTGCCCTGAAGAGTGCAATGCAGGCTGGGTTCAAGGGACCCCCCTCTAGGTTCCCTCTCAAAGGCTAGCCAATGTAGGCTTGATCTATTTGTTCAGGGTTTCTTTGCATTCTTTCAGAAATTCGCCATCTTGAATTCACCATCTTGACCACGTGGTGGGTTAAGGGTTTGGCCCCATCTGGCCCTTAACCTTCCACCAAGCTTACTACTCCATCTATTCTAAGGTGCCTTGCTAACAAGTTGCTCTTTTCACAGGCCCTAGTAACTGAGGCCCAAACATCTGATGTGCCTTGTTAGCAAAGATGTCTAAACATTGTCAAAATTTTGGGTTTTGAGTTTTGCCTTTTTTGTTTTGTGTTATGTATTCTGGTACTGACTATGTGAGTCTAAAATATTGGGCATATCTGTGCTAAAATTCTCATCACATCTAATGAGTTTTGTCATTTCAGAATATTCGTTAGTCAATTCTTGATAAGAACTAGGTAAGCTCTACTTATTCTACTTGATCTCCTTGTTGCTTTAATTGGAAATAATAAAGGGCTTTTGTGGCAAAGATTTCAGTTCAAAGCCAGCCCAGGCTGAAAAATCCCTAAGACTCCATCTCCCAACTAACCTGCAAAGAGCCAGGCTGGAAGCATGGCTCAAGACTCTTATCTCTAACCAGCCAAACTCTGCAAATGGTACTATAACTCAAAGTGGTTCAATGCTAGCCTTGAGCAGAAGTGCTCAGGGACAGTGCTCAGACCTTGAGTTCAAACCTCCTTGAATACCAACTGGGACAAGCCATCCCAGCAATGAGCACCTAGACTCAGTCAGTCTGGGGAACAAAGGAACATGGAGAAGAGTAAGAGGAGATGTCACATCAGCTACTTTGTGCCTGCTTTTCAAAATTAACCAGAGCCGGGAGGTCAGTGGAAGTAAGAAGCCTGCCCATCCAATTCTATACCTGTCTACCTATTAACTGAACAGGAATTTATATTCTTGCCTTTGTTACCTGACTTCTCCTCTACCAAGTCACTAGATGTCAGAAGTAACTAGGGACATTTCTACCAACATTTTCAGCCCCAAGTCCTTCCTCTTGCCATTGATTTGCTCTCTAGTATTTTTTTTTTCAGCCCCTCAATGCTCATGAGACTTCTTCAGACTTCATCTAAGAACTCACGCCACCAAGGGACTGCTGCTGCTCACTGCCTTCTCTGGAAGGGGACCAAATTCCAGCCTTTTACCCCTATTGTCGATGCCCCTTGTCAGCAGGAAGTAGCCAGAGAGAATCCTTGCCCTATTTCATGATTATTAAAAGGCTGGAATGTAAGGTCCGCTCCTGGATGGCCAGCAGATTCCTCCCTCCTCGCAGCAAAGTCTCCACTCAGTACCTGCGTTACCTAGGCAACTGCGACACCTGGAAGAGGTCACATCTGCATCTGCTGAGGTCACATCTGATTGTGATGTGGCCACACGTTTCTCCGCCCATACCCTAGATAAGGCCTTAGCCCAGGCCCAGAGGCTCTCTCTCTCACTGCTCTTTTCTAGCACTCTGCTCCCTCTCTGCTCTCTCTCTCTGCTCTCTCTGCTCTAGCTCTTTCCGCTCTCTTTCCTCTCTTTCCCAGCTCTCTCTCATTCCCAGGCCTTTCCCAGCCACATGGAGGAGTGCCAACCTTACCTGGTCCCAGCAGGTCTACTGAATAAATCTACCCCTTACCTGAATACCATGTATGTGCTGGTGCTGTTCTTACTCGGCTACCTCTTTTTAAAAACCTAACACGCTTGTCACCTAAAGGCAGCATCAACTTCTGCATAGCTTCTCTGTGCAAAGCTAATGTCCTGGCTGAACCAACACAAATATCACAGTGATGAAGGCTCATAGATAAGCTTCCTGAATTTCTGTTCATGTGGGAATAGTCAGTCCAGGCAGGATGTATCTACAGGCAGAGTCCATCCAGTCCCATCCATCCACAAGTACCACTATATCTCCATGCCTTCTCAGGTCTCCTGTTCCTTCACATATTTCACCATGTTTAGCTGAAACAAAGTCGGTAAATTTCTTTTCTTTTTTTTTGTCGGTCGTGGGGCTTGAACTCTGGGCCTGGGCGCTGTCCCTCAGCTCTTCAGCTCAAAGCGAATGCTCTACCACTTGAGCTACAGCGTCACTTCCGGTTTTTCTGGTGGTTTATTGGAGATAGGAGTCTCACAGTCTTTCCTGCCCGGGCTGGCTTTGAACCGCGATCCTCAAATCTCAGCCTCCTGAGTAGCTAGGATTACAGGCGTGAGCCACCAGCGCCCGGCCAAAGTCGGTAAATTTTAATGTATACACTTTGTGATTCCAAAATGGACTCTTGGTGTTCAGAACGATTGACTATTGAACATCAGCTCCCCCAGCACAATGGTTTGCCAAGCAGAAAAATTAGGGTCTACTCTTCCATGAGGCCAATAGTCTTCCCCTGGGAACTGCCAAGAGAAAGCACCATGCCCAAAGCTTGGTGCTCTGGGGAAGGGGTGTTGGCTGGTGGCCTCTCTGGGGACTCACTGGGTCTCTACCAAGATAAGCTAACACTCAGTGCTGACCCTCCCTCAATTTGTCTACCAGCCCACCACCCCCTTTCTCCCACAACCATTTATAAGGTGTCCCTCACACAGCTGTGCCTCACATAAGTACACAAATCCCTTTCATAACAGCACAGAAACCAAGCTATGTCACAACAGACTAACAAAGTCAAATGCACTGCCTGATGCTGGAGGCTCTGCCTGTCATCCTAACTATCCCAGCAGCCTGTCTGGAAACACTCCATCTTCACTTAACTACAAAAATTCAGGCCTGGAGCTATCATGTAGTGGTAGTGTAATAACCAGCATGGCCAAAGGCATCCTACTCCCCCCACATGCTGAGCTCATTGTTCCCCTGGGTCTATCTGTAGGGGGGGGGGTCAAGAAGGGGTGGGACATTGCACTTCCTGGGGGCAGGGCATGAGTGGAGGTTGAAACTGTTATAGCTGTTGGAGTGGGGGAGGGGCCCAGTCTATATATAGTCTGTCTGTTCTGAGGAGCAGGGGCTGGGGAGAGACAGACAGCAAGAGACTCCAACCAGAGCAGAGCAGAGCAGAGCATGAAGAGGCCTGAGGCCTGTGGATAGGCCACTGGAGAGGCATGCAGAGGAGGAGGAAGGAAGCAAGAGGAAAAGCCTTCCCCTTTGGAAGTTTGCAGACTGACTATTTGGAAGTTTGCAAGTCTGGAGGTGTGACTCAAGTGATAGTGAACCAGTCATGACCATGCAAGCTGAAAAAGAGAAAGTGTGAGAGAGGGAGGGAGTCAGATTCAAGAGCAGGAAGAGAAGGAGAGAGAATGGAAGTGCGCATGAAGGGAACAAGAGTGGGATAGTGGAAGTAGAATAGGAGAAGTTATGGGGAGAAAGAAAAGGGAAGAGAGATGGTAGAGGAGGGAATGAGGGGAAAAGGTAGAGAGGAAGGAGAAAGAAAAGGAAAATAAGAAAAAAAGCACTGAGGTCAAGCCCCCCAGTACCAGCACAAGCATACACACAAAAAGAAAAAGGGGAAAAAAGCATGGAGGAATCATGGAAATCAACAGTACTTCCCTCCACCCACCCACTTCACTGAACACTGGTCCATGTGGAATTCAGGATTCCTCAGCTCCCTTCATAACCTGGCTCCTGTCATTTCTCATTTACATTTAGTGTGCATCCTGTCATTTACCAGGTACCCATCTTTGTCCTCTTGTGGCCCTCAGTGCTTCTCTTACCAGAATCCCATTTCATTCTGTTTGCTGAGCTCTACCCCCCAAATAGCCCTGACCTGGACTCCTCATCCACCAGGAGCCCCAAGCCCATCTCTTGCTGCAAATCTCAAGTCTTCTCTGCAGGCTCAGCCTCCTGATCCCAGTGCACACATAGCAAAGGCCTAACTCCTCCCTTACACACTTGTCACTAAACGCAGCATCAGCCCTCAGCAACTGCCTCTGTGTGCAGATCTAATGTCCCTGGCTGAATCAACACTAATAACCCAGGGGTGGATGATCACATCCGAACTTTCCCAACTTCTGCTCATGTCCAGATGCACTCATCCCAGGCAGGGTCCATCCTATATCTTCATGCTTTCTTAGGCTTCTTGCTCCTTCAGATTTCTCCACCTCTAGCTGAGAGGAAGGAAAAGTATTTTAATTCATACATTTGTGATTCAAAAATGAGTTCTGGATGTTCAGAATGCTGCTCACGAGCACTCTGATATCCCAAGAACAAAAACAGGGCTCTGCTGTTCTTCCATGAGGCTTAGAGCCTTCACATGGGAACTGAAGGGGAGAGGAAGCACTATGCCCAAAGTCTGGGGAAGGAGATATTAGCTGGGGGACTCTGGGAACTCAGAGAATCTCTACCCAGATATGACATCACTCAGTGTTCACACCCTTCAATTGTGCATGTACTTCTCACCCTGTGCATTTGGCCCAGCAGCCTACCACACCTGTCCTTCCCTCAACCATTTTCAAGGTGTCCCTCACACACTGCCAAAGGAGAAGCGAGTCCAGGATGCCACCTTCCCCTCAGATCACCCTGCTCCTATACCAAGAAGCCTAAGGGCCTCACTTTAAACCTAAGTAAACAAACTAGGTAAGTAAGTAGGACAACATGCAACATACATGGAAGGTGAGATGATGACCTGCTGCAGCATTTGGGACAAAAACACCTTAGTGTTTGGGGACAAATGGGAAAAGTTTAATAAAGTGACATTACTTGAAAGTAAGGGATTGAGGTGGATCCACCAAGCTCAGAAAGTACAGGCAGCTTGAGGCCACCTTTCAGCTTACTTTTCAACATTTAAAAGTCAGCTCCCTGTCAGCTGTCCTTTCACTAGAAGGAATGCTAGCTGGAGAATCCCCTAGCACTTGTCACTCAGCCTGGCTATGCTGGACTGAGACCTCTGCTGGGGATACTGGGCACACAGCAATGTGAACTTCCTGCACGACTCCCTCCCCTCCTTCAACTCTTCAATTCCACACCTCTCTGCTTTTCCACACCCTAGTGCTGTGGCAGAGTTCTGCACCTCTTTCTCTGGAATAGCTTTGTTCTTAAGCTGTGGACATTACTTTGGGGCATTCACACAGTATCAGAGTTTGTGAAAAATGGTGACTATCCTGTGAGCCACACTCTTCCAGCTCCATCACTTATTCCAGGTGGAGGCTATGGCCTCCCCCTGTGGCTGCCCAGAGGGAAGGGCATTTTCCACTGAGTGCCAACTCTCTAGTCTGCTCATCCAGCTAAAAGAATCCTGGCCCCAGGTTAAGCTAGTACTGGAGCTCTGTGGGGAGCAGAAGGGAAGTACAGGCAGACTGGCACTTTGGCCTCTCTTCAGAGGCAACTGTTTGTCATCTTGCAATTGAAATTTTGAGGACAAACTGAAGGTGTTAAGTTGTGCAGCTAAGCTGACTCTCCTTCGTGGATAAAGGGATGGTGGAAAGTTCCTGAGGAGTTGTGGCACAGTGGAATAGCCAAAGGCATTATTTTCCACTCCACACTTCTGGCACTCTCTTTTTAGTTTTCTTGTATGACCAAATATGTACCCATGGCTTCATTGAATGCTCTGTCCTGGATTGCCTTTTCAATGTCAGCTATGTTGTACCTCATGTCGCACAGGACTGTGACACTAGTGGGGTCCAGCTTGCTGGACAGTGGCTCGTCAGGAAGCAGGCCAAACCCCACACCTACAGCCAGCCATGGGTTTCTGATTAACATCCACAGTCAACAGTTTGGAAAGGAGATCATGTCTCTTTGCAGATAGATAAAAGGGAGCTGTGTACCTGGCCTCAAGGATGTGTACCCATGTCAGCCATCTTCCTCCCCTCAAATGGGAACTTTCCTGTTGTCCTCACCTACAGAAGCATACCTAGGATCCAAATGTCCTCTTTATAGCCATCATACATTTTGTATAGGAACATTTCAGGAGGTCTGAATATCAAGGCTCCACAAAACCCCTTTAGTAACTCCCCTAGCAATACCCTGATGCTCAGCCCCAAATCACTGACTTTGGCATTGCATTTGCCATCCAACAGGATGTTCCTGGACTTCAGGTTTCTGTGTTTGATTCCATCTTGTGAAGGTAGTGCACAACACTCACCATCTGTTTGAACAGCCTCCTGGCTTTATACTTGACTAGGTGGTGGCAGGAGGATTTACCAGTCCACACTATCCTGTACTGGCTGTTGTTACTACATTTTGTCATGACTCAATTTCAAGGTCTTTTGAGTCAGGGTGGGCGGAGATCCTGCCTCTTGTCTCTTGAAGGATTAGTCATTTCCTTTGGAATTTAAATGTCATCAATTTGAAATTATTTACTTTGTTTCAAAACCAAACAAATTGATGTTCACATGTTTTTTGGTCATGCATGAGGCTTGAACACGGGGCCTGGGCACTATCCCTGAGCTTTAATGCTCAACCACTTTGAGCCACAATGCCACTTTCAGTTTCCTGGTGGTTACCTGAAGATAAGTGTCTCATGGGCTTTCTACTCAGGGTGGCTTTGAACCTAGAACCTCAGATCTCAGTCCCCCAAGGAACTAGGATTACAGGTGTGACCCACCAGCACCTGGCACAAATAGGATTTTAAAAAGATGCCAAGTTTTAACCTTAGGATGGGACCATGAGGTCTGAAGGGCTGAGACCTTACCACAACTGCTGCTGAGTAGTACAAGTTCCTGTCTGCCATTGCTCTGTAAAAGACTCTCTGTTTATCTGAGTTTGCCCACAGCAATGTTTTTATTTCATATTTTATTTCATTTTTAAAAAGGTTTCAGTGACATTATTTTCCAAATATGTTTATGGAGCAGCCACCATTGTCAATGGCTGGAAGTGGAAAAGTTCCCAGGGTGTTATTTTTAATAAGTCATTACTAACCATTATGATGCAGCATGGAACTCTTAATGGCTCTTGAAGGAAGGTAGAATCTTTCCTAATTAGATTTTTATTATCTATAAGTAATTGTACAGGACTGGGAATGTGCGTTAGTGGTAGAGTGCTCACCTAGCATGCACAAAGCTCTGGGTTTGTTTCCTCAGTTCCACATACATAGAAAAGCCAGAAGTGGAGCTGTGGCTCAAGTGGTAGAGTGCCTCAAGCAAATGAAGCTCAGATACAGTGCCAAGGCCAAGGACTTGCAAAAAAAGAGGCAGGGCTAAATGATCTGAATAGAAATTTCCCAAAAGAAGAAATGCAAATAGCCAAAAATATATGAAAAAATGTCCTGTGTCTTTAGCCATGCTGGAAAACAGTGCAGAGCCTGTGCTTCCCAGATGCTCCTGCCCCTTCTCTGATCCTGTCTCTCCACACTGAGCCCAGGCTTCCTTGCTGCAACCACACTGGCATTTGCACTTTGCCAGTTGGGGGGCCACTGCTATTCCAACTGCCTAGAATGCTTTTCCCCACACCCAGCTGCTCAGTCCTTCCCCAAAACCCACTTGCCAAAGAGGTCTACTCTGATACTCAAAAATGCAACCTTGTGCACATGTGCACACAACACACATCTGCAAACACACAAAAACACAGATTATTTCCAACACTTATCCTGATTCTTTCTGCCTTAATCTTCCTTTTCATATATACTATGTACTACTTTTGTAAGTTTGGGTATTCTCACTTTCCATGCTTGAGTGTAAACTCACAAAGAGAGATATTTTTATGCTGTTTCCAGCATTCTGTCAGTCTTCAGCATGATGTCACTCATCCTGTGGGCACTCAGTAAATATCCATTGAATGAAAGCCTACCCACTCCCTCACACATTTATTCAACAAGTATACTGCCATACATGGTCAAAGCTCTTTCCCACTGTTTTCCCATGACTCCTCTCCACAGCCCCTGTCACCCTTGCCTTGTGGTCTACCCACCTGTGTTTCCAAGCCCTTTGCCTGAAGCTTTGTGCCCCTCAATCTTACATATGGAGATGGTGTGCACATACCAAATAACCTGTTCCTCCACTGGGAAGCCTTTCCATACTACCTGAACTCCTCACTGGAGTTCTTCCAAGTCTCTCTGCCAGCCATGAACCCGTCCTAGGTAATGGTCTGTGTGACATTGTGGCTAACCTGTGGAACCCTCATCCTCAGGCCAACTTTTTGTCTTCTCTCCAAGTGCTGAGCTGTTCCACAAAGGTTTAGGAGTGTTCTAGCATGCACATGCATCACACTGTCAATTGGAAAGTCAAAGGAAGACCTGAGTTTTGGAGAGTGAGCTTATCTGGCCCCTTAAGACAAGACTGGCATAGAATCATAAAATGATTTGCTTCCTGCTTGGCACAAGGCCCTACCCACAGCCCCAAGGGTCCACAATGCCCCACCCCCATCTCCATAATGCAACCCAACACTGAAATCCCACCCAGTGCAACAGTTATTAGGCACCCTCTCTACTGCCCTGGGACTACTAGAAACTAGCCTCAAGCCAAACCCACTGACATGAATTGAAGTCTACTCCTTCATTTCAGGACCCCAGAGACAAAGAAAAAGAACTTAGAAACCATGGAAATTCACAGTACTTACCTCCTCACTTCACTGAACAATGATCCATGTGGAATTCAGGAATCCCTAGTTTCCTCCTCTCAGCTCTCCTTCAGCATCAGGGTCAACCCTGTCTATCAGTAAGGTGCCCATTTCTTGTATACTTTTGGCTTTCAGTGCTTCTGTCACAAAAATCCTATCTTATTCTCTGGGAAGAGCTCTGTTCCCTAAATATCCCAGAGGTAAACCACTGTTTCACTGGGAGCCTCAGCCTTCTCCTGCTGCAAATCTTATCAGTCTGCCCTACATGCTCAACCTCTTGACTCCAGTGAACATACAGCAGAGTCCAATGTGTCCAACTCCTCCCCATCACACACCTGTCACCCAAAGGTAGAATCACCCTCAGTACTTCCTCTGTGTAGAAATCTAATGCCCTGCTGAATGAATATCACAGTGTGGAGGTTCATATCCAATCTTACTGAATTTCTGCTCATATCCGCATGTGCTCATCTCCATCCACATGCTCCTATATTTTCATGCTTTCTTAGGCCTCTTACTCATTCAAAGGTTTCTCCACCTCTAGTTGATAGGAAGGAAAAGTATTGTAATTCCTACATTTTTTGGTTCAAAAGTGGGCTCTGGAGGTTTATAGTGTGGTAATATTTGCAACTCAGCTTCCTCCACACCACGTGCCCTAGGACAATAATCAGGTTCTATTCTTCTTCCATGAGACCTAGAGGCTTCCCCTGGGAACTGCCAGGGAAAAGGAAGCATTATGCCCAAAGCCTGGTGCTCTGGGGAAGGGAGTGTCAACTGGAAGCATCTTTGGGGACTCAAAGGGTCTCTCCTAAGAATCTGACATGTCTTAGTGCTGAAACCCTTGTACTATGGAAATGTAATTCTCTACCTCTCCATTCTCCACATGCAGCCCAACCCAACACCCTTTCCTTCCCCAAAATTTTCTAAGTTGTCCCTCATACAAGTACACAAATTCCTTTTGTAATAACAGAGAAACCAACCTGTGCTGTACCAGATTCACAAAGTCTAGGTGCTGGAGGCTCACCTGTATAATCCTAACTACTGTACACGCTGACACTGAGAAGACTGTAGATAAAGCCAGCCTGAGCAGACTCCATGTCCAACTCAGTAGAAAATCAGGCCTAGAAGAGTGACTCCACTGGTAGAACATCAGCCAGAAACACGCCCACACTCAAGAGAGAAAAAGAGAAAGAGGGGGCCTGAGGGGGAGAAGGAAAACTGACAGAGAGAAAAACAGAGGGACATGCATGCATACCTAAACACAAAGAGACAAAGAGACAAATTCAAGAGAAAGGATTGTGTGAGAAGGAATAAGATATGGAGAAGAGAATGATTAGAGGGAGGAGAAGAGGAGAAGAAGAATGGGGGTGTAAGAAAGGAGAGATTAGAGACAGTAGGGGAAGGAGGGCCCAAGGAAAGGCGACAGAGGGAAAAGGAGACTGAGAAAGAGAAAAGAACAGAGTTTAAGCCAGCACATTCCCAAATGCATACACACAACCAACAAAAAGACAATTAAAAAAGCATTGAGAAATCATGGAAATTAATACTACTTCCCTCCCCACCCACCCTCTTCACTGAACACTGTTCCATGAGGAGTTCAGCATTCCTTACATTCCTCCTCAGCTCTCTTTCAGCATCAGTATCAACCATGTCTTAAACCAGTTATGCATCCTTTGCCTATTTGGACCCTTATTGCTTCTCTCACCAGAAACCCATCTCATTCTTTGAGAATAGCATTGCTCCCCAAATACCCTTGATCTACCAGGAGCCCCAGCCCTCCTCTTGCTGCTAATCTCATCAGTCTACTCTGCAGGTTCAGCCACCTGACCCAGTGTACACATAGAAAAGGCCAGATTTGCCCAACTCCTCCCCATCACACACTTGTCACCCAAGGCAGCATCAATCCTAAGCACTGCCTCTGTGTGCAATTCTAATGCCCTGGGTGAACCAATACAAATATTCTAGAGTGAAGGCTCATATCTAATCTTACTGAATTTTTGTTCTTGTGGGAAGGCAGTCATCCCAGGCAGGGTCCATCCACAGGTTTGGTCCATATACAACCAAAGTCCATCCAGGCTATGTCCTTCCACAGATCCCAGTTTATCTCCATGATTCCCCAGGTCTCCTGTTCCTTGACCACCTCTAATTGAAAGGAAGAGAATATATTTTAATTCATACACTTTGTGATTCCAAAAATGGCCTCTTGATGTTCAGAATGTTCAAATATTTAAAACTTGGCTCTGATAGCATTCTTGATTCCCCAAGGACAAAAATTGGGCTCTGCTATTCTTCCATGAGGCCTAAAGTCTTTACCGGAAAACAGAAGCACCATGCCCAAGCCGGGTGCTCTGGGAAAGGGGGCCTCTCTGGGGACTCATAGAGTCTCTACTAAGAATCTAACACCTCTCAGTGCACTTGTACAGTGCACATGTCATCCTTCCCTGTCCATTCACACCAACACACAGCACCCCCTTCCTTCCACAACCAATTGTAAGGTGACTCTTACACAGCTGTCCCTCACATAAATACACAAATCCCCTTTCAAAATAGAGAAACCAACATTTGCCACACCAGATTAACAAAGCCAATTGCATTCCTTGATGCTGTAGGCTCTTGTCTGTAATCCTACATATCTCCCAAGTTGACACCTTGAAGATTGCATTTACAGCAAGTCTGGGAAGACATATCTTCAAGTAACTAGAGAAATATAAGCCTGGAAGTGTAACTCAAGCAGGAGAGAACCAGACATATCCATGAAAACTGTGAGAGAGAAAAAAGAGAAAGACAGAGAAGGAGCAAGGAAAATAGGAAAAAAGGGAGAAGTGTAGAGAGAGAGGAGGACTGAGGGAGGTGAAGGGAGAGAGACAGATTCAAGAGCAGGAAGAGAGGGAGAGGAAATGGTAGAGGATAGTAGTAGAACAGCAAGAAGAGGAACAGGAGAAGTAGAATAGGAGTATTATGGGAGGACTGAAAACAAAGGAAGAGAAATGGTGGGTGGGAGCAGGGGGAAGGTGAGAAAAGTAGAGAGAGGACAGAGAAGGCAAAAGAAACAGAGCATAAGAGAAAAAGCACTGAGGTGTAGCAGCACACACTCACAAACACATGCACACAACAAACAAAAGGAAAAACATAAAAGAATGGCAATTGAGAAATCTTACAAATCAACAGTTAATTCCTTCCCAACCACTTTCTTCACTGAAGAATGGCCCATGTTTAATTCAGGATTCCTCAGCTCCCTTCTTAACTTGCCTACTGTCATTTCTCCTTTACATTTAGTATCCACCCTGTCATTTACTTTGTACCCATCTTTTCCCTCTTATAGCCCTTATTGGGACTCTCACCAGAATCCCATTTTGTTCTTTCAGAGGTGATCTGCTCCCAAATAGCCCTGAGCTGGACCACTGATCCCATTTCCTGCAGAAAATCTCAACAGTCTGCTCTGCAGGCTTAGCCTCCTGACATCAATGCACACATAGCAAAGCCAGGTGTGCCCAAATCCTCTCTATAACACACGTGTCACTCAAGGGCAGGCAGCATCACCCTGCATCAAAACCTGTCTGTGGAAATCTCATGGCCTTGCCTAAACCAACACAAATAACCCAGTGGTAGAGGTCATATCCAACCATACCAAATTTTTGCTCCTGTCCAGGTGCAGTCATCCCAAGCAGGGTCCATCCAGAGGCACCATTGTATCTCCATACTTTCTCAGGAATCCTGCTTCTTCACAGGTTCCTCCACCTCTACCTTCAAGGAAGGAATATTATTCTACTTCATATCCTTGGCCAGTCTAAACAGTGGCTCTGGTTGGTCAGACTGTTCTCTTATTTGAAACTCAGCCAATCCAGCCTTCTGGTTGCTCTGAGAGAAAATGGGGGCTCATGGGAGGAGTTGCAATTCAAAACAACCTGTCTAGGTAATAGGGTCTCTTTGATTGTGAGCAAATAAACAACTCTGAAAGAAGAGCTGCTTGGATGATGGTTTTATGTTGGGATAATGATGAGGTTTAGAGAGAAATCACACACTCAGGAAAGTGCATTGAAATGGAGGAAAGTTAAGGGCAGAAACCATTGACAGTGCATTGGGCGAATGGAAACAGGTACCTCTCCATTCTCAGTGAAGATTTGCCTTTATGCTCCAACCCAGTCAATGTAACTAGTGTGCTCAGTAGTTGTACCCAGTCACCTAGAGACTGGGGAAGGAGAAGCAGAGTCCAGGATGCTTCCTGCCCCTCAGATCCATGGATTACTATACCACCAAGCTCAAGGGCCTCACTTTAAACCTAAATAAATAAACTAGCAAGTGGGGACACAAGCAACCTACCTAGAAGGTGAGATGACCTGAAGCGTTTGGGACAAAAACATCTTAGTGTTCAGGGGACAAATGGGAAAAGTTGTTCAATAAAGTGACAATACTCTTAAGGGATCGAGGTGGAAATGCCCAGCTCAGAAGGTACAGCAGCATGAGGCCACCTTTCAGCTTACCTTTCAGCATTGGAAAGCCTTGGTGATGTCAGCAGTCCTTTCTCTGGAAAGAATCCCTGCCGGAGAATCCCCTAGCAGCTGTCACACAACCTGGCCATGCTGGCCTGAGACCTCCACAGTGTGAACTTCCTGCACGACTCCTTCCCCACCAGCAGCTCTTCAATTCCATGTGTATCTGCTTTTCCACACCCCAGTTAGAGTCACCCCGAAGGTCTGAGTCCGGTGGCTTTCAATTGTGCTGTTTCAGAGTTCTGCACTGCTTTCTCTGGTACAGCTTTGCTCTCAATCTGTGGACATTACTTTGGGGCCTTCACACAGCATCAGAGTCTGTGAAAAATGGTGACT
The DNA here is from genome assembly GCF_019054845.1 of Dipodomys spectabilis. NCBI lineage: Eukaryota > Metazoa > Chordata > Mammalia > Rodentia > Heteromyidae > Dipodomys > Dipodomys spectabilis. Next base: position 4,552,385 of record NW_024870757.1, read on the forward strand.
ATCCTGTTACTCACCCTTCTCCAGCCCTGTCTAATGTTCCACCGGGGGGCTATGGCCTCCCCCTGAGGCTGCCCAGAGGAAAGACCATTTTCCGCTGAATAGAAACAGTCTAGTGTGCCCGACCAGCTAAAAGAATCTGGGCCCCAAATGAAGCTGGAACTGGAGTTCTTCAGGATGTAGAGTGGAAGGACAGGCAGACTGGCACTTCAGGCTCTCAAGAGGTAACTGAAATTTTGAGGACAAGCTGAAAAGGTGGCTCTTTTTCTTGGAGGGAGAGGGCTGGTGGGATTGTCCTCAGGAGTTGTGCATGGTGGACTAGCCAAAGGCATCGTTTTTCATTCCACACTTCTGGTATTCTCCTTTATGTTTTCTTGGATGAGCAGGTAGGTGCCCATGGCGCCATTGAATGCTCTGTCCTGGAATGTCTTTTCAATACCAGCTACGGTGTACCCCATGTTGCCCATGAATGTGACAATAATGGGGTCCAGCTTGTTGTGCAGTGGCTCATCAGGAAGCATGCCAAATCCCACACGTAGAGCCAGCCATGGGTGCTCCATTATCTCCTCAATAGCAGGCCTCAGATTGAAGCCCACAGTCAGCAGTTTAGGAAGGAGATCACCTCCCATTGCAGTTGGTAAAGGGGACCAGTGTACCTGGCCTCTAGGATTTGTTTTCGTATCTGAGTCATCTTATTCCCCTCAAATGGGAACTTTCCCGTTGTCATCATGTACAAAAGCACGCCTAAGTCCCCAAATGTCCACCTTGTACTCATTGAACATGTTCTATAGGAACATTTCTGGGGGATGGAATAGCAAGGCTCCACACCCCCCTTTAGCAACTGCCCTGTCACCCTGATGCTAATGCCAAAATCACTGACCTTGACTTGCAATTGGTGTCCAACAGGATGTTATCGGCCTTCAGGCTAGGTATGCAATTCTGTTCTCATGAATGTAGTGAATGTCATTCATGATCTGCTTGAACAATCTCTTGGCTTCATACTGGAATAAGCGAATGCAAGGGGATTTATTGCCTCACCCCAAGAGATGGCCTCAAGTGGCCAGCTCAGTGACAAGGTACACACAGTCTTCATCCTCTATCACCTGGAACAATCAGATGATGTGTGGGTGATGTACACTCTTCACAATGGCTACCTCATTTTCTATCTCATGGCTTTTCAGATCATTCTTTGGGAGAACTTTGAACTGTGGTGTCTGTGAGGCAGTGATGGGCCAGCTTCACATAGCCACAGCTGCCATAACCGATGATCAAGTTGTACTGTCCAATGACAGTGATCTCTTCCTCCTTGGGGGAGGAACTAAAGTTGTACATTAACATCTTGCCCCTGGGATGGCAAGTGATCAAGCTTAAGAATTGCCTAAGATGATCTCAATGAAGTTGACAACTAATAAATCTTAAGAAAAGGAAGATAAACTACTAAGTAAACACAACCACCAGATGAGTAATTCCCCAAACCCAAACAACACAACCCCCCCCCCCCACCTAATGAAAGCAACCAAGTAGCTCTGAGTTAGTCCAGCGGGTCACCAAGTAAAAGCTCCCAGCGCTGTAACTGAAAAAGCTGGAGAAAAGCTGCCTCATATGTCCCCTGCTGGGCAATGCCGCCTCTCAATGCCCTGTGATGTCAGGGGGAAATGGACCAATCACAAGTCAGGCCATTGACATCAGTGAGGAAGTGGACCAATCAGAGCCCAGTGCACACCCACTGGCAGTTAGGTACTTGGGCCAGGAAGTCCATTGCCAACGACACTGGACACATGGGAGGATGCTCTTACTGCTACCATGGCAGCCATGTGGGAACCATGAGGACATTGGCCAGTGGCCCTCATCTTTCATCGGGGTTGGGCATCCTAGGAAGACCCCTGTGAGGACATCACCCAGTGGGGTATTAATGAACCCCAGAGAGTGAGACAATCAGTGGAGGCACAGTGAGAAGTGAACAAAACAAGTTTATTTACACTATTAACACCAGAAAGGTGTCTTGAGACTACCTTGTCCTGGGCTACATACCCAGAACCAAGAGCAGCCTCAGCCACCAAACCTCCAAACCTCCAATAGTCAGTTTTGACCCTCCAACCTTTATTAGTTGGTCTGCAAACCACCAATTAATCGGTCTGCAAACCTCCAAATCTCACACCTCCAAAGCTCCAAAGCTCCAACCCTCCAAAGGTGAAGGCTTTTCCCTTTCTTCCCTTCCTCCCCCACATGCAGGCCTCTACACTGTCCACAGACCTCCTGGAGGGAGGTCCCAAATGGCCATTCATGCTCCTCCCCCAAGCTGCCCATGTCCAATCCCAACAGGCAGCTTGCTATGTGCATGTCTCTAGAAGCATGCCCCGCCCCCTTGTGGTGGCATGCCCCTCCGGTGCCCCTTAGGGTGGTGACACCTTGAAGATTGCATTTACAGCAAGTCTGGGAAGACTCCATCTTCAAGTAACTAGAGAAATGCAAGCCTGGAAGTGTAACTCAAGCAGGAGAGAACCAGACATATCCATGAAAACTGAGAGAGAAACAAGAGAAAGACAGGGAGAAAGGGAAATAGGAAAAAAGGGAGAAGTGTAGAGAGAGAGGAGGAGTGAGGGAGGTGGAGGGAGAGAGAGAGACAGATTCAAGAGTGGGAAGAGAGAGAGGGAATGGTAGAGGGTAGTAGAACAGCAAGAAGAGGAACAGGAGAATTAGAATAGGAATAGTTATGGGAGGAGTGAAAACAGGGAGCAGGGAGAAGGTGAGAAAAGTGGAGAGAGAACAGAGAAGGCAAAGGATACAGAGCATAAGAAAAACACTGAGGTGTAGCAGCACACAAACACATACACACAACAAACAAAAGGAAAAAAAATAAAAGAATAGCGATTGAGAAATCTTACAAATCAAGTTAATTCCTTCCCAATCACTTTCTTCACTGAAGAATGGTGCATGTGGAATGCAGGATTCCTCAGCTCCCTTCTTAACTTGCCTCCTGTCTTCTCCTTTACATTTAGTGTCCACCCTGTCATTTACTTTGTACCCATCTTTTCCCTCTTGTAGCTCTTATTGGGACTTTTACCAGAATCCCATTTTGTTCTTTCAGGGGAGATCTGCTCCCGAATAGCTCTGAGCTGGACCACTGATCCCACCTCCTGCAGAAAATCTTCATCAGTCTGCTCTGCAGGCTTAGCCTCCTGACATCAGTGCCCACATAGCAAAAGCCAGGTGTACCCAAATCTTCTCTATAACACACGTGTCACTCAAGGGCAGACAGAATTAGCCTGCATCAAAACCTGTCTGTGGATATCTCATGGCCTTGCCTAAACCAACACAAATAACCCAGTGGTAGAGGTCATATCCCAACTGACTGAATTTTTGCTCCTGTCCAGATTCAGTCATCCCAGGCAGGGTCCATCCACAGGCACCACTGTATCTTCGTATTTTCTCAGGAATCCTGCTCCTTCACAGGTTTCTCCACCTCTACCTTCAAGGAAGGAATATTATTCTACTTCATATCCTTGGCCAGTCTAAACAGTGGCTCTGGTTGGTCAGACTGTTCTCTTATTTGAAACTCAGCTAACCCAGCCTTCTGGTTGCCCTTAGAGAAAATGGGGGCTCATGGGAGGAGTTGCAATTCAAAACAACCTGTCTAGGTAATAGGGTCTCTTTGATTGTGAGCAAATAAACAACTCTGAAAGAAGAGCTGCTTGGATGATGGTTTTATGTTGGGATAATGATGAGGTTTAGAGAGAAATCACACACTCAGGAAAGTGCATTGAAATGGAGGAAAGTTAAGGGCAGAAACCATTGACAGTGCACTGGGTGAATGGAGACAGGTACCTCTCCATTCTCAGTGAAGATTTGCCTTTATGCTCCAACCCAGTCAATGTAACTAGTGTGCTCAGTAGTTGTACCCAGTCACCTAGAGACTGGGGAAGGAGAAGCAGAGTCCAGGATGCTTCCTGCCCCTCAGATCCATGGATTACTATACCACCAAGCTAAAGGGCCTCACTTTAAACCTAAATAAATATTTTTGCATTATTTACCATAGCTAAGATATGGAACCAACCCAAATGCCCCTCAGTAGATGAATGGATCAAGAAAATGTGGTATATATACATAATGGAATTCTATGCCTCCAGCAGAAAGAATGACATTGCCCCATTTGTTAGGAAATGGAAAGACTTGGAAAAAATTATATTAAGTGAAGTAAGCCAAGCCCAAAGAAACATAGGTCCCATGGTTTCCCTTATTTGCAATAAGCAGTGTATATCTTGTGTCAAGCAGAAAAGGTCAGATGAGGTGTTGTTAGGGAAACGAACCCTAAGATATATATTCAAAGTTTTTATTTTTTTCCTTTCATGTGATTGTTTCTAATACATTTATAAGATTATTTCTTTGTTGCTTTGTATGTCCCTCCCCCACAGTATAACACCTGCTTTCACTGTATTTGATGTCGGTATAATTTGTGGAGGGAAAGGGGAAAAACAAGTCGTTTAAATAAGGATACAGTTGGACCCGTTGCAGCAATGAGAAGTACAAGTTGTCATGTTGAAAATGAACGTTACAACTTTGGTGTGTGTGGGGGGGAGGATTCAGTAGGGGGGGGCAGGGAGAGGCTGGGAAGAGATGTGAAGGGTAAACAAAGAGGAGGCTACAATGCTTGATAGGAAATGTACTCATTATCTTGCCCATGTAATTGTAACCCCTCTGTACAGTATGTTCACAATAAAAAAAATCTAAATAAATAAACTAGCAAGTGGGGACACAAGCAACCTACCTAGAAGGTGAGATGACCTGAAGCGTTTGGGACAAAAACACCTTAGTGTTCAGGGGACAAATGGGAAAGGTTGTTCAATAAAGTGACAATACTCTTAAGGGATCAATGTGGAAATGCCCAGCTCAGAAAGGACAGCAGCTTGAGGCCACCTTTCAGCTTACCTTTCAGCATCGGAAAGCCTTGGTGATGTCAGCAGTCCTTTCTCCGGAAGGAATCCCTACCGGAGATTCCCCTAGCAGCTGTCACACAACCTGGCCATGCTGGCCTGAGACCTCCACAGTGTGAACTTCCTGCACGACTCCTTCCCCACCTGCAGCTCTTCAATTCCACATCTATCTGCTTTTCCACACCCCAGTTAGAGTCACCCAGAAGGTCTGAGTCCGGTGGCTTTCAATTGTGCTGTTTCAGAGTTCTGCACGGCTTTCTCTGGGACAGCTTTGCTCTCAATCTGTGGACATTACTTTGGGGCCTTCACACAGCAGCAGAGTCTGCGAAAAATGGTGACTATCCTGTTAGCCACCCTCCTCCAGTCCTGTCTAATGTTCCACCGGGGGACTATGGCCTCCCCCTGAGGATGCCCAGAGGGAAGACCATTTTCCACTGAGTGGAAACTGTCTAGTGTGCCTGACCAGCTAAAAGAATCTGGGCCCCAAATGAAGCTGGAACTGGAGCTCTACAGGGTGTAGAGTGGAAGGACAGGCAGACTGGCTCTTCAGGCTCTCAAGAGGTAACTGAAATTTTGAGGACAAGCTGAAGGCATTATGTCCTGCAGAAAAGGTGGCTCTTTTTCTTGGAGGGAGAGGGCTGGTGGATTGTCCTCAGGAGTTGTGCATGGTGGACTAGCCAAAGGCATCGTTTTTCATTCCACACTTCTGGTATTCGCCTTTATGTTTTCTTGGATGAGCAGGTAGGTGCCCATGGTGCCATTGAATGCTCTGTCCTGGAATGTCTTTTCAATACCAGCTACGGTGTACCCCATGTTGCCCATGACTGTGACAATAATGGGGTCCAGCTTGTTGGGCAGTGGCTCATCAGGAAGCATGCCAAATCCCACACGTAGAGCCAGCCATGGGTGCTCCATTATCTCCTCAATAGCAGGCCTCAGATTGAAGCCCACAGTCAGCAGTTTAGGAAGAAGATCACCTCCCATTGCAGTTGGTAAAGGGGACCAGTGTACCTGGCCTCTAGGATTTGTTTTCGTATCTGAGTCATCTTATTCCCCTCAAATGGGAACTTTCCCGTTGTCATCATATACAAAAGCACGCCTAAGTCCCCAAATGTCCACCTTGTACTCATTGAACATGTTCTGTAGGAACATTTTAGGGAGGTGGAATAGCAAGGCTCCACAACCCCCTTTAGCAACTGCCCTGTCACCCTGATGCTAATGCCAAAATCACTGACCTTGACTTGCAATTGGTGTCCAACAGGATGTTATCGGCCTTCAGGCTAGGTATGCAATTCTGTTCTCATGAATGTAGTGAATGTCATTCGTGATCTGCTTGAACAATCTCTTGGCTTCATACTGGAATAGGCGACTGCAAGGGGATTTATTGACCCACCCCAAGAGATGGCCCCAAGTGGCCAGCTCAGTGACAAGGTACACACAGTCTTCATCCTCCATCACCTGGAACAATCAGATGATGTGTGGGTGATGTACACTCTTCACAATGGCTACCTCATTTTCTATCTCATGGCTTTTCAGATCATTCTTTGGGAGAACTTTGAACTGTGGTGTCTGTGAGGCAGTGATGGGCCAGCTTCACATAGCCACAGCTGCCATAACCGATGATCAAGTTGTACTGTCCAATGACAGTGATCTCTTCCTCCTTGGGGGAGGATCTAAAGTTGTACATTAACATCTTGCCCCTGGGATGGCAAGTGATCAAGCTTAAGAATTACCTAAGATGATCTCAATGAAGTTGACAACTAATAAATCTTAAGAAAAGGAAGATAAACTACTAACAATGTAAACACAACTGCCAGATGAGTAAATGAAATCCCCAAACCCAAACAACACAACCCCCCCCCCCACACCCAATGAAAGCAACCAAGTAGCTCTGAGTTAGTCCAGCACTTCACCAAGTAAAAGCTCCCAGAGCTGTAACTGAAAAAGCTGGAGAGAAGCTGCCTCATATGTACCCTGCTGGGCACGCCTCACAATGCCCTGTGATGTCAGGGGGACATGGACCAATCACAAGTGAGGCCATTGACATCAGTGAGGAAGTGGACCAATCAGAGCCCAGTGCACACCCACTGGCAGTTAGGTACTTGGGCCAGGAAGTCCATTGCCGACGACACTGGACACATGGGAGGATGCTCTTACTGCTACCATGGCAGCCATGTGGGAACCATGAAGACATTGGCCAGTGGCCCTCATCTTTCTTCGGGGTTGGGCATCCTAGGAAATCCCCTGTGAGGACATCACCCAGTGGGGTATTGATGAACCCCAGAGAGTGAGACAATCCGTGGAGGCACAGTGAGAAGTGAACAAAAGAAGTTTATTTACACCATTTACACCAGAAAGGTGTCTTGATACTACCTTGTCCTGGGTTAGATACCCAGAACCAAGAGCAGGCTCAACCACCAAACCTCCAAACCTCCAATAGGCTGTCCTGACCCTCCAACCTTTATTGGTTGGTTTGCAAACCACCAATTAGTCGGTCCGCAAACCTCCAAACCTCAGATCTCCAAAGCTCCAAAGCTCCAAACCTCCAAAGGGGAAGGCTTTCCCTTTCTTCCCTTCCTCCCCCACATGCAGACCTCTCCACTGTCCACAGGCTTCTCTAGAGGGAGGTCCCAAATGGCCTCCAGAGGAGGCCCTGAATTACCTCAGGAGGATGTTCCAAATGGCCCCTCAAGGAATCCCTGAAGGGCTGGGAAGGTGGCTCAGTGGTAGAGTACTTGCCTTGCATGCCTGAGGCCCTGGGTTCGATTCCTCAGCACCACATAAAGCCAGAAGTGGCACTGTGGCTCAAGTGGTAGAGTGCTAGCCTTGAGCTGAAGACCTGAGGGACAGCGCCCAGGCCCACAGTTCAGGCCCTACAACAGGACTCCAAAAAAAAAGTCCCTGAATAGCTCCTCGAGAAGCCCCAAAGGACCTCTCAAGGCTTGCCCTGTCCTCCACAGGCCTGCCCTGCCCTACTGCAGCAGGCTTTCCCCTCCTGCCATCTCTCTCCCTCCACTCCCACTCCTCTCCTTCCTCCATACTCAGTTCCTGCCACAGGACTCCTGGTCTTTTCCTTCTCTCCTCTCTTCAGGACACCTGGTCTCCTCTGGACTCCCCTCTCCACAGGAGTCCAGGTGTCCTCGGGACTCTTCCCTCCTCCCTCCCATTGTGTTTTCCCCCTAACGTCTTCACTGGCCTTGGAGCATGCAGCCTATATACACCCAGACAGGCTGCACCCCTTTCCCACTAATGGTTTCAAACTGACATTAATGCTCATCCCCCAAGCTGCCCAAGTCCAATCCCAATAGGCAGCTCACTATGTGCATGTCTCCAGGAGCATGCCCTGCCCCCTTTTGGTGGCATGCTCCACCCCTTTCAGTGGCATGCCCCAGCCATGGCACGCCCCTCCAGAGCCCCTTGGGGTGGTGACATCAGTCTCTCAATGCCCTGTTCTGTCCAGTGGCCGGGTCTGTGGAGTTGTGAGACTTGACTCTTGATGCCGCTTCCCTTCCAGCAGGCCAGACCATGGGGCCACACTATTGGGCCCCGCTGATTTTTGGGGCCCCACAGGGTATTACAGAGACTAACCATGTACAGAAATTATAACACTGTCCTTTTCACATAGCATGGTCTACATCTAATTACAAGGGAGCCTGAGATATGGAGACTTTGTAAAGATTCAACTCAAAAATGTCTTTCCTCTTGAGAAGAGAGACCAGACATCCAAGATGAAGTCATAGTTTTGTCCACATCTGCCATTCTCATTTCTGATTCCAGTTTGAATGGGTTCCTGTGCTGCTTTGTATGTCTTTTTACTGTATTTGATTTGCTTAATCATTCTTTTCAATCTTTGTTTATCCCTCCCAGGTTAGAAATAAAGTATCTTGCTTTTATATTTTTTAGTACCATTGTCTCGGATTTTAATATATCTATAATTGTTCTAATAAAAACCATACACGAAATATGTCTTATCTCAGAAGCAGACTCCTATTTTATGGACCTGAAGTTTATTCTTTATTTCATTTATTTATTCATTTATTTTTGGCCATGGAGCTTGAACTCTGGACGGACCTGGGCACTGTCCCTCAGTTCTTCAGCTAAAGCCTAGCACTTTACCACTTGAGCCACAGTGCCACTTCTGGTTTTCTGGTGGTTTATTGGAGATAACAGTCACATGGACTTTCCTAACCTGGGCAGGCTTTCAACTGCTATCCTCACATCTCAGCCTCTTGAGTAGCTAGGATTGTACGCATGAGCCACCACTACCCAGCAACTTGAGAGATCTTTTTAAGGGAAAAGAATTAATGATGTGTCAGGCACTGGTGGCTCCCACCTGTAATTCTAGCTACTCAGACCTGAGGAACTCGGTTTGAATCCAGCCTGGGCAGAAAAGTCCATGAGAGTCTTCTTGAAAATGACAAGATAACCTCAAGTGTCCCTATGCCTCAAAGTGGTTGAGAGCTAGCCTTAAGCAAAAAAACTCAGGGACAGCACCCAGGCCCTATGTTCCAGTCCCAGGACTGGCAACAACAGCAGCATTAAAAAGGAGCTGAGTGTAATAAAGCCTTATTCACAAACACAGAATGCAGAAGGTAGAGGCAGGAGGTTCAGAGATTGAGGCCATCTTGGCCTTTATAATGAGTTACACTTCAACCTGGACTACATAGCAAGACTTAGTTCCAAAAAACAAAAACCCTCTTCCCCCTAAAACACCCAGGAAGTTCACTTACAGATGAATCTCAGAGAGCTGTTCCTCCATAACCCTAATTCATTTTGCCAAATATTGTCACCTACTACTTCATTCTTTCTTTTTTAAAAAGTCTCCATAAGTAGTTGCTGACAGTTATCATTGTTGGGTCATATATGAGGGTTATTTAGACATCCCAACATATACTTTTTCCCTATTCTTGATTCTTTGAATTCTCTCCCCCCTTTCTTTCCTCTGTTTACCCTTCCTTTTCTTTACTAGTTCCTCCTTTTCTCTTCATTTGCTTGTTGCACTTATTCCTCCCTTTGGTCTGTCCCTTCCTTCTTTTCTGAGATAGAATTGGGTGATATAGTGCAAGCTGTTCTGGAATTTATGTTCTCGCTGCCTCAGCATTCTGAATGGCAGTACTACAGGAGTACACTGGCATGACTGGAAATTTCCCAATGGGAGAGAATACTGGATCATTATCTTTTTCCATGAAATTCTCCCTAGATTCCCTAGACTCTTCACACACATGAGGCTGTTTCATGTCTTATATGTCTCTTAGGCTCTTTTCTGAATTTCCTTTTTTTGTTTCCTGTCCCATTCAGTGGACCTTAGCCTTGGGGTTGTTCCAACCAGTGCCAGGCATACTCAACCCTCTCTCAGACCAAGTATCTTGGGCACAGGCTCATTCAGGCACTGAATATGACAGAGCATAGATGAGGTGTAGATTGTCCCTTCATTTCAGGACCCATGAGCCATTAGCTGAGCAGATCCCCTTAAGGGAACACACTCTGAAAGGAAGTTCCAGGACAAAACCATACCAATCTCGATAATCCCTGGCAATCTCTCATTTTTCAGATATGGCCATGTCTAGTTATTTCTAGTGAATAGAACATGGCAGAAATGAGAGATATCATTGTTCAGATTGCAATGTAAATAGCCGTTGCTTTCACAGTAGGATCTCTCTCTCTTGCTCTCTCTTGCTCTCTCTTGCTCTCTCCTTCTCTCTCTCATTCTCCTATACTCTTTGCCCTGGGTGAAACAAATGCATGTGTGAGCAGTCTACGGAGAAGGCTCCATGACAAGGAGCTGCAGCTCCAGATGACAGCTGGAAGACATGAGTGGGAAGCAGTCAAGCCTGGAAATGACTCTGACTTAAGTCCAGGTTTTGAATCTATCTCTTTTGGTTTCTGAATAATAATCAGCTGGGCACAACTTCCCCAATAAGAAAATAATACCCAAAGGTGGCAGGTGGCCATTCCTACAGACTGTGCAGAAACCATGTCCCGAATGGCAAAAAGTAGACTTTTTTCCAAGTCTTTGATGCCTTAGCAGACAGTCTCCTCCAGCAAAGTCTCTCATTCCTATCATGCAACAGAACCAGGCTGCTGCATCTTTCTACTGCAGATGAGTGCCCTGCAGTGATTTAAACAATGGCCAGAAAGAGGATGAGACCGCCTTGGTAAAATGCACCCAGCTGTAACAAGGATGTTACATTCTGAAGTCACTTTACTGCACGTAGGGCCAGAGACTGTGGTTCCAAATAGCATGCCCTTTGGCTTTGTGAGACAGAAATCCTGACTTCCATCTAGAAAGATGGGCAAAGAAAAAGGAGGTCCTTGGCTAGGTTTCTCATGACAGAGCAGTTTGATACCAGATGAGGCCAAGACTCATAGGTACTATATCTCTGCAGAAACCTGTCCCCAAAGAAGAGTGATGGATGGAAGTCAGCTCAGAGAGACTGAGTGAGTTTCAAAGTGGTGCTGACTAGCATCTGGGGATGGCCCCTGGCTTCTGGCTTGATTAACCATCTCTGCTAAGTGTGTCTGAAGATGTATAAGCACAGGCTTTCTAAACCATAAAAATAAATGCTACACACAAACAGAACTCCCACAGAGCAGGTAATAGGTCAACCTTGTCCATTCAAAGTCAATTGACCTGATTCAACACTTCAAGTACTTCAGTTTTTATATAAAAGTGCCTATGTGCCAGGTGCTGGTAGCTCATGTCTGTAATCCTAGCCACTCAGGAGGCTGAGGATGGTGGTTTAAAGTCAGCCTGGATAGGAAAGGCTGTGACAGTCTTTTCTCCAATAAATCACTCAGAAAGCTAGAAGTGTCATGGTTGCTCAAATAGTAGCGTGCTCGCCTTGAGCTGAAGAGCTGAGGGACAACTCCCAGGCCCAGAGTTCAAGTACTATGACTGAGAAAAAAAAAGAAGTGCCTATGAATTAATTCCTACATGTTGTTTTTCCCATATAGAAAATCTGTAAGAAGCCGGGTACTGGTGGCTTACACCTGTCCTAGCTTCTCAGGAGGCTGAGATCTGAGGATCGAGTTTCAAAGCCAGCCCGGGCAAGAAAGTCCATGAAACTCATCTCCAATAAACCACCAGAAAACCGGAAGTGGACCTGTAGCTCAAGTGGTAGAATGCTAGCCTTGAGCTGAATTGCTGAGGGACAGTGCTCAGGCCCAGAGTTCAATCCCCACAACCACCAGAAAAAAGAAAAGAAAAGAAAATCTGTAAGAACACATCAGTAATGTTTTTTGAATGCAAAAAATGATACCTGTTGTTGCAGAGAATAATTACACATGTTTGAAATCTCCAAATCTTGGTTTTTTATTATGTAATGATTACCCAAATCTATCTACACCAGTTGATTTTATTCTTAAGAATCATCCTAAGAATTGTGTTTTATTTATTATTATTCAAACACACACACAGAAGATTGCAGCTTAAAATTACAAGTCAGGCATTTAAGTGTGGAATCTAGAATTGGAACCCAGCTCCAACCACACTCATGTCTACTACTCTATGAAGAGGAATGCAAGCAAGCAATTACTTGATGATGTTGTTTTTGTTTTAATTTTGCTGTACCACTTGAATAACAGCTCCACTTCTGGCCTGTTGGTGATCAATTGGCAATAATAGTCTTAATGGTCTTTCCTACCTGGGTTCACTTCCAACTGTGATCTTCAGATCTCAGCCTCTTGAGCAGCTCTGCTTTAGGTGCTTTGCTTTCCCTGAAAGCCAAAATAAAGTTATAGCTATAAAAGAGGATGGGGGCTGGGGGAGGAAGGATGTATCTGATTTGTTAGCCAAGCTCCAAGAGCCAAGTATCACTTTTTTTCACCCATCTAGACTTAGAAAGATATGCATATCTAGATATAAACATTTTTACAGACATGACTAGAGAACATGATTTAAAGGTGGAACTATAGGGATGAAAGGGAGGGGAAATGATAGGGTATAAATAAGATTAAAATACATTGTGACTAGGTAAGAAAATGGTATAAGGAGACACATTTAAAGCTACTGAATGTGGTGGTAGAGGGGTATGGACACAAAGCATAATGAAAGAGGTGAATCTGACTAAATCATAATATATGTACTGGTGAAAAAGCATATAGAAAATCCATTGTTGCCTTAAGTTACACTAAAAAATAAAAACAAAATAAATGATAGGAAAGCAAAATATGAAGGAAAGCCAAGAGGAAAGCTGAGGGTAAACACGGTACAAATACTTATGAGTGCATTAAAAGAGAACAATGAGATTGGTTGACGGGGGGGAGGGGGGGTGGCCTTGAACTCAGGATCCAGCAGGCACTGTTCCTTAGCTATTCTGCTCAAAGATATTGTTCTATCCCTTGATCCACAGCTCCACTTCTGGCTTCTTGATAATTAATTGGAGATAAGTGTCTCACAAAATTTTCTGTCCCAGTTGGCTTTGAATCAAGATCCTTGGATTTCAGCCTTCTGAATATCTAGGATTGCAGGTATGAACCACCAATGCCTGCCTACATTTGTTTCAAGGATGGAACAAAAGAAAGTGATGGAGGAGTGAGTTTAACTGAGATGCAGTGTATGCATGTATGGAAATATCCTGAGACCTTTCTTTAGACAACTAATTACATGATAAGAATCGTCTTTAAAAAGAGTTTGTTCTGGATGCCAGTAACACACTCCTATAATCCTAGCTACTCAGGGGGCTGAGATCTGAAGATCACACTTTGAAGTGAATACAGGCAGGAAAGACCATTAAGCCTCGTATGGCCAATTAATCACCAAAAGGCCAGATGTGGCAAGTGGTACAGTGCTCGCTTTAAGTAACAATTAAAACAATAATGTCAAAAAAGCTATGCTTAGACACAGCTCCCAGGCCTTGATTTCAGGCTCAAGTATATTTACTGATGAGTTTATAAGCTAAATTTAGCTTCCACATAGAAGGGGAAACATGCATTGACTTCATTTAATATTTTTGAATGTAATTTTTTGAATGTAACTTAAATCTCATTTTTGGTGACATTAAATGCCAGCTCACAAGGGGTTCCCTACCTCCCCAACACACACACACACACACACACACACACACACACACACACACACACAAACACACACACAGGACTAGAAACTGACCAAGGTAAGAATCGCTTCCTGCATTTCTAGTGAAAATAAAATTGAATGATGTGCATTTTTAGTTGGATGGTCTTTTTTTTTCTTGTAGGTGGTGGGGCTTGAACTCTGGGCCTGGGCACTATCTCTCAGCTCTTCAGCTCAAGGTGAGCTGAAGCACTCTACCTCTTGAGCCACAGCACTACTTCCAGTGATGCTCATTTTTATCTTAGTCTTAGCATTCAAGATATCCAGCTTTCCCCCAAGACTGATTTTATGGAGCTCATCCAGAGCTGACGTTCATGAATTTTAGTGGGCCGTTGAATGAAACAAAGAGTGATACACAGAGCATTCTCCTAGAAGGCAAGATAATGACTGTATCCCGTGATCATGTTGACTCAGTCAGTGATGGAGATGACTCATACATGTCAGTGTTCATAAGGTTTGAAAACATATTTTATGTGCCTCAAGAAAGAAAACATCATGAGTGAGTGAGAGATCTGGGTCTGAATCACAGAGTAGCCACACTCTGGGCCCTGGCTCTCCCACTACATATAGCTGTCACCCCAGCACTATGGACGATTGTCAAACAACAGCAGGTAAGCTGAGGAAGTAAGTCTGCCTCATAATGGAAAAGACCATCTGACCTGTGGTTGAACTTGGCATATTTGTGGAATATTCTGCAATATCCTTATGCCTAAATTCAACTCAACCTAAAACGTGGGAGGTACAGAAAGGATCCAGGGTAGGCCTCTTGATAGATCTCAAGGAGTGGGAGAAGAGAGCAGGAAGGGCCAAGGCTTAGCTCCCAGTTACCCTCTGACTCTCTCTGTTCCTTATGCTCCATTCCCCAAGCAACCACAGGAGCCACAACTCAGGACAAAAATGAGAAAAATGTGTCTCTGTGGTCACAGGAGTTGGGATCCCAAGATTGACTGACTGATTTTGTTCTCTGTTCTCCTGAAGGTTCACCCTGGATTCGAACACATTTTAGCAAATGTATGGCAGAATGGAAGCACGAATGGAAGCAGAAGATTTCACACATCATACAGACAGGGGATCATCCTGACACTAGAGCCTCCTTCTGTCACCTCAACAAATGAAGGCCTTGATTCCAAGGCCTTTGGAACCCTGGTTTCTTCAATAAAGCTAATATAGTACTTAGCATGCAGAAACATGGCTTGTGTTTTCATGGGTCCCACAGTTGTTTTGAAAAGTAAGAGAATGCTTTCTCAACCTTTTAAAACATTTTGCTAAAAAGAAATGTAAACCTAGGTCATTTGAAGCAAATGACCTTGTATGGCATCTTCTAAGTGTCAATATTCCTTCCATCCCGCAGTGGAAAATTGCCCAGTAACGTATACATTACAGTTTTGACCCTGTAATTAATTACCTTTATTGCAAGTGAAAAACAAAGTTTCAAGCTACATTCCTGATCCAATTATTAACTGCCTGCTTTGCAAGTGCAAAAAATGTTTTAAAAATGCTCACAGGGTATGATTGGCTAAGAGAGATAAAAGGTAAGTTGTATTACAAAGATATCATTTAAAGTAAGTTGGCAATGTCATCTAAAGCATCCACCCCTCAAGGATGGATGGAAACACATGCTCCCATAAACCAGTTTGGTCAAAGAAAGTAATAGGGACATTCAATGTTTCTGACCTTGCATTCTGCAGATGAGGCAGCTGAAGCACCAGTAGGAAAGGGGACAGGTCCCCTGTGGACAAAATCCAGATGGTGTTGGCCATGCAATGATAATGGTCCCTTGGCACTCTGTTGTCAACTCTGATCAAAACCAGATGTCCTGAGCTCCTGGGGAATGGTCTGTGAAAAGATAGAGAAAATGAGGATGTTGATGCAAGTTTCACAGGAAGTGCTAAAGACTCATGTGAGCGAAAATGACATTCTTTTTCTACTACTAGGCTTCTCTGAATTATCAGTATGCCACTGTACACTGTGAATCTCTTAGTGGATATCTATTGTGTACAAGGCAGGACTTCATCCCCACTGTCAACTCCTTTCTCCAAATCTCCATCTTTTCTTGTATCAACAGGAGTAATAGGCCTCCCCTTATCATGGCTTCCAGTCCCCTATGGGGAGGGGGATCCAGAGGAGGGGCACTTCCTGGCAATGAGGGCGTCCCCGTGATGGCACTGCAGCAAGGCACATGCAGACCAGGAAGACGGAGGTCCACAGGCAAAGAGACCTCACTGTAGGAGGTGCAGTTCCAGTTCGGGAAAGGTTGCAATGAATGTGGCTCCAGCTCCATGACCACCAGAGGGCCCTGCAGAACTGACCAACCCTGGGGCCATACTGGGGGTAGCAAGGAGGTATCTGAGACAGCCCGCCCCCCCCTTCATTCTCCTTGGGGCTCTAGGGCGCCTTAGTCCATGTTTATGTAGCTCTGCAAGTGCGCTCCCAAGTCCCCTCACCCAGCTTCAGGTCCTTTCACACACACTTACAGTCCCTTGACCTGCACTTCTGGTCCTATGAGTGTGTGTGTGTGTGTGTGTGTGTGTGTGTGTTCGCGCCTGTGCATGTGTGTGTGCATGCACGCATGTGTGTGAAGTGACCCACTTACTTTGAACTAGCCCAAGCCCAGGAGTGCATCACACACATGCCGCAGTCACACAACTATGAGGATGGAGATGCATGCGGTCAGGCTAAAGATACCCTAGGTTTCCCATCACAGCAACAGGTGCAGCACCAGTTGGGGGAGGACAACAATGAACATGGCCTGGGTCCTGAGACTGCTGGTGGATGCAGTGGATTCAAGAAGCCTCGGGATGGACCCCGGAGACAATGCAGGGCAGATTCCCGAATTCCTGCTTCTTTTTTGGGTGGCCACTGTGGTCATACCCACATCCAGGTGGGCGTGCATGTGTGCGCGTCTGTGCATGCATGTCCCTCACCAGCGTGCATGATTATGTGCAATGCATGTGCATTCTCTTACCTTGTGCAGATGCACACGCCCTTCTCTCACACTTCCGGGCTGGGTTCTAAATTTCCTGAGAAGCTGGAAGATTAACAAAAGGGATGGGAAAGTCGCTTAGTGGTACAATGCTTGTCTAGCATACGCATGAAACCCTGGGTTCGATTCCTCAGTATCACATAAACAGCAAAAAACTAGAAGGGGCTCAAGTGGTAGAGCTCTGCCCTTGAGCACAGCAAGGCTCAATGACAGTGCCCAGGCCCTGAGTTCAACCTCAGGAGTGGCAAAAAAAAAAAAAAAAGAACAAAGCTCACTCGTAAACGGAATACAAAATCTATTTTATAGATAGTGCTCCAACCGAGCAGGGTGCCATGCTACATCCTCCACTGGATGCTGTTCAGTAGCAACTGGGAAAGTCTCACCTCAGGTCTGGATTCCAGTGGTCATGGGTCCTCCAGCCTCTCAGGAGATATAGAAGCCCAGCTGGGAAGTGTGAAGAAGGGGCATGCATGGGCACAAACTGTGACAGTACAAACGTGCAAAGGGCATGAGCATGAATGCTGGTGAGGGACACGCATGGGCACACACATGCACACAGTCCCGGATGAGTCTGGAAGCACACCACCATAGCAGCCACCCAAGAAGGAAGCAGGAGGCTTGGAGTCTGTCCTGCATCCTCTCCTGGCCCCGGCCTGAGGCTACTTGGCTCCACTGCATCCACTGTGTCCACCGACAGTCTCAGGACCCAGGCCGTGTTTGCTGCCATCTTCCCGCAGCTGGTACTGCACCTGCCGCTGGCACAAGAAACCCAGGAATCTCTATGCCCTAGCTGCGGGGATATCCATCCTCCTAGTCCCTGTCGGTGTGTGACTACCCATGCATGTGATGCCCACCTAGAGTACGGCTGATTTGAGGTAAGTGGGCCACTTCACCCCACCCCTTCTTCAGCTAAGGGTTAGCTTTCTACCACTTGAGCCACAGTACCACTTCTGGTTTTCTGGTGGTTTATTGGAGATAAGAATCTAATGGACTGGTCTGGGAAGGTGGCTCAGTGGTAGAGCACTAGCCTTGAGCTGAAGAGCTGAGGGAGAGTGCCCAGGCCCAGAGTTCAGGCCCCATGACCAGAACCCCCCCGCCAAAAAAAGAAGCAGAAGCAGAAGCAGCAGAAGCAGCAGCAGAAGCAGCAGCAGAATAAGAAGAAGCAGAAGCAGAAGCGGAAGAGGAAGCGGAAGCGGAAGAGGAAGAAGACGCGGAAGAGGAGGAAGAGGAGAAGGAAGAAGAAGGAGGAGGAGGAGGAGGAGGAGGAGGCGGAGGAGGAGGAGGCGGAGGAGGAGGCGGAGGAGGAGGAGGAGGAGGAGGAGGAGGAGGAGGAGGAGGAGGAGGAGGAGGAGGAGGAGGAGGAGGAGGAGGAGGAGGAGGAGGAGGAGGAGGAGGAGGAGGAGGAGGAGGAGGAGGAGGAGGAAGAAGAGGAAGAAGAAGAAGAAGAAGAAGAAGAAGAAGAAGAAGAAGAAGACTCTAATGGACTTTGCTGCCTGGACACTGCTTGGTTTTGTTTTTTTGGTCCAGTTGTGGGGCCTGAACTCTGGGCCTGGGCACTGTCCCTCAGCTCTTCAGCTCAAGGCTAGCACTCTACCACTTGAGCCACAGCACCACTTCCGGCTTTTTTCTTTTTTGCTTTGCTTATGTGGTTCTGAGGAATCGAACCCAGGTCCTCATGCATGCAAGGTAAGCGCTCTACCACTTAGCCATCTTCCCAGAACCCTGCCTGGACATTCTTTCAATTGCTGTCCTCAAATCTCAGCCTCTTGAGTAGCTAGGATTGGAGGCATGTGCCACCACTGCTGAGCTATCTCAAAGATCTTTTAAAGGGAAAAGAATTAATAATGCGTTAGGCATTGATGGCTTCCACCTGTAATTCTAGCTACTCAGGAGTCTGAGGTTTGAGGATCTCTGCTTAAATCCAGCCTAGGCAGCAAAGTCCATGAGACTCTTCTCAACAATTAATAACCAGAAAACTGCAAATGGCCCTGTGCCTCAAAGTGGGAAAGAGCTAGCCTTAAGCAAAGAAGCCCAGGGATAGTGCCCAGGCCCTGTGTTCCAGTCCCAGGACTGGCAAGAACAGCAGCATTAAAAATGAGCTGGGTGTAATAAAGCTATACTCACAAACACAGAATGCAGAAGGCAGAGACAGGAGGTTTAGGGATGGAGGACAGATTGGCCTGTATAGTGAGTTCCAGTCCAACCTGGGCTACATAGCAAGACTTAGTTCCAAATGCATTCTCCTCTTACCCCATAAAAACCCAGTAAGTTCACTCACAGAAGAATCTCAGAAAGCTGTTCCTCCATAACGCTATTTCATTTGGTCAAATATTGTCACATATACTTTATTCTTTCTTTTTTAAAAAGTCTCCATAAGTAGTTACTGACATTTATCATTGTTGGGTCATACATGATGGTTATTAAGACATCCCAACATATACTTTTTCCCTATTGTTGGTTCTTTTTAGTCTCTCCTTCCTTTCGTTCCTCTGTTTACCCCAACCTTTTCTTTACTAGTTCCTAATTTTCTCTTTTCATTTTCTTGTTGTACTTTTCCTCCCTTTTGTCTGTCCCTCCCTTCCTGAGATAGAATTGGGTGATGTAGCCCAAGATGTACTGAAATTTATAAATTTCCTCCCTCAGCATTGTGACTGGTAGTCCTACAGGAGTATGCTGTCATGACTGGCAAATTCCCAGTGGGAGAGAATACTGGCCCATTATCTTTTTCCATAAAGTTCTCCCTAGATTCCTTAGGCTCTTCACACACATTAGGCTGTTTCATGTCTTATATGTCTCTTAGGCTCTTTTATGAAATTCCTGTTTTGTTTCCTGTCCCATTCAGTGGCCCTTAGTCTTGGGATGGTTCCAACTAGTGCCAGGCACACCCAATCCTCTCTGAGACCATGCATCTTGGGCACAGACTCATTCAGGCACCGGATATGACAAGAGCATAGATGAGGTGTAGATTGTCCCTTCATTTCATGACCTATTAGCATTAGCTGAGCAGGTCCCCTTAGTCCCAGGTTAAAAACTACACCTGTCCTGACAATCGCCTGCAATCTCTCATTTTTCAGATGTGGCCACATCTAGTTATTGGTTCTAGTGAATAGAACGTGGAAGAAATGAGATGAGAGATATCACTTCTCAGATTGCAATATAAATGGCTGTTACTCTCACAATGGGATATTTCTCTTGCTCTCTCACTCTCTCTTGCTCTCTCTCATTCTCTTTCATCCTTTGCTCTGGTCAAAACAACTCCATTTGTGAGGAGTCTATGGAGAAGGCCCCATGACAAGGAGTGGGAAGTAGTCAAGCCTGGAAATTACTCTGATTTATGTCCAGGTTTTGAATCTATCTCTTTTGGTTTCTGAATAAAAATAGACAACTAATGAGTTGGGCACAACTTCCCAAATGAGAAAATAATATCCAAAGGTGGCAGATGGCCATTCCTATGGACTAAGCAGAAACCAATCCTGAATGGCAAAAAGTAGATTGTTCCAAGTTTCTGATGGCTTAACAGACAAGTCTTCTCCAGCGAAGTCTCTCATTCCTATCATGGAACAGAACCAGGCTGCCTTATCCTCCCACTGCAGACCAGTGCCCTGCAGTGATTGAAACAATGACCATAAAGAGGATGCGACCACGTTGGTAAAATGTATCCAACTCTAACAAGGTCACCTGGAGAAGATGTTACATTCTAAACATTACTGCACAGAGAAGCAGACACTGTGTTCCAAAGCATGCCCTTTTGCTTTGTGCAATATAAATCTTAACTTCCATTTAGAAAGATGGGGCAAAGAAAAGGAGATCCTTGTCTAGGCTTTTCATGATGGAGCACTTTGATATCAGATGAGGCCACAGAGTCACAGGAACTGTATCTCTGCAGAAACCTGTCCCCAAAGAAGAGTGATGGATGTAAGTCACCTCTGAGAGAATGAGTTTCAAAGTGTCGCTGACTAACATCTGGGGATGGCCCTGGCTTGATTACCCATCTCTGATAAGTATGTCTCTGATAAGTATCTGGAGATACTTAAGTCTGGAGATGTCTAAGCACAGGCTTTCTGAATCAAAGAGATAAATGATATACACAAATAAAAACTCCCACAGAGCAGGCAATATATCAACTTTATCCATTCCCAGTCAACTGACCTGATTCAATAGTTCAAGTACTTCAGTGTTTATAAAAGTGCCTATGAGCTGGGCACTGGTGGCTCAAGCCTTTAATCCTAGCTATTCAGGAGGCTGATATCTGTTGATCACGGTTCAAAGCCAGTCCTAGGAGCAAAGTCCGGGGACTCTTATCTCCAATAAATCACTCAGAAAACTGGAAGCATCACTTTGGCTCACATGGTAGAGTGTTCTCCTTGAGCTGAAGAGCAGAGGGACAGAGCCCAGGCCCAGAGTTCAAGCCCCATGACCAACCAAAAAAAAGTGCCTATGAATCAATTCTTACATGTTGCTTTTCCCATATTGAAAATCTGTAAGAACACATTAGTAATGTTTTTTGAATGCAAAAAAATGTTACCTGTTGTTGCAGAGAATAATTACACAGCACATTTGAAGTCTCCAAATCTTTGTTTCCTATTGTGTAAAGATCACCTAAATCTACTACACCATTTTATTTTATTCTGAATAATCATCCTAAGGATTGTGTCTGACAATTCTTCCCCCAATATCACTCTTTGTGAGAATCTTCTAAGATATTACCTTCTCTAAGAAGACTTCCCAAGCACTGTTGCTATCAGATCATGTGAAAGAATCATCTCCAAGTAGTCACACTTTGGTGTTCTCAGACATGTCATTATGGTTTCTATTTTGTTTCCTCTACTCCAATACAGTTTTTAAGCCACTGATACTGTACCAAGTAAACCAAATGCATCCTTCCACCTTATTTAGTAAACCAAATTCCCTACAAGGTTGCTGGGCTCATTCATGTCCCTACCATGAGCTTTCCCAGTATGACAGCAAACCAGAGGGACTGTGACAGAGACCAACCACATAGATTACAAAGGCTTCCAAGTTTCATATCCAGCCCTATGCTGAAATGTTCATGCCCTCTCTCTTAAGAGAAAAGGAAATGGGCAGTTCACATTTGTATTCACACCCCCTTCTTAGGACATTGGCATAATCTACAAGCATAGTTAAGTACTTCAAAAATGTTGCTGGATTAATGAAGGTAATGCAGAAATTACTTGACCTCATTCCTTTCAAATTGATCAAAATAAAATTGATCAAAAGTAAGAATTGTTCAAGATTATATACCTTAGATGGAAGCACTTAATGTAACTTTTAGGGCAAAATTCCATAGAGAGGCCCTTGAGCAGCATTTTCTTAAAAACATAATTTTGAATGTCATTATTCTTTAGTTGTACAAAGGAGTTCCCATGTAACGAAGCAGTTCACGAATAAAATATATCTTGATCAATGTTACCCCTTTCAACTCATCCTTTCCCTACCCAGCCCTTCCCTCACTCTTAATTTTGTAGCAGATGCATTGGATTCTTGACTGCATTTCCCCCCTCTTTACTATTTGTTCACACTTTTCCTCTTGACCCCACCCATTTTTTCCAGTACCTGCTTCCTGGTGTTTCATTTTGCTAAATTCTTTGCCTTTCTAAGGAATTACATATTTGAAATCTCCCTTCAATCCACCGTATTTCTGTGAATACATTTGTGTATACATGCATACCACCCAACGTATTTACTGATGAGTTTATAACCTAAATCTACCATCCTCAATAGAAGGGGAAACATGCATTGACTTCACTTATTTTTTGAATGTAACTTAAATCTCAATTTTGGTGACATTAGATGGCAGCTCACAAAGAGTTCCCCATCTCTCACACACACTGGAACAAGAATTGACTAAAGTAAGAATCTCTTCCTGCATTTCCAGAGTAAAAGACAATTGTATGATGCTCATTTGTCTTATTCTTAGCAAAGGTAGCAAAATGATCTTTGTTAATGCAACCTGCAAAAGCAGGTCTTTGAACCAGTAGAGGGCAGCACTGATAAATGGTTCCATGAGCCTGTAGGACATTCCAGCTCCAAATCTCAGCATCCTAGATTCAGAAAGCTCCATGAACACAAGTCAGTGACACTTGGTATTGCTCAGCTGTGAAAGGAGGACAAGCAATGAGTTTGGGGGCACTGGGAACACAGGAGCCTACTACTTATAATGAAGGGCATGGTGTTTAGAAGAAAAGAAAGGAGAGAATCAACCAGCAGCCAGGAAATTATAAATGATTAGGTTTATGGGAGTAACGGACAAAAGAAGTAGACAAAAGACAAATAAGCCAGTTGGGATTGAAATATTTCACTCCATATGGTGGCACATTTTGGAGAAACGGTTCTTTCTGAGGGCACAGCTTGTGTATCAGTACTCCTGAGGAACAAGTGGAGGACAAGAAATGTCCCACCCCCCAAAAAAAGCAAGCAGTAACCTGTATTTCTTTTCACCTCTTCAATTGCTGCTTTTTGCCACTAGAAAAAACCACAGCATCTATATCCACACTGGAGGCATGAATTCAAATTGAGCTTTGCCACCTATGGGAGAAGGTTGCACAGAGTGCTATGGGAGCAAACATATGGATAGGAAAAGCCTGATGAATCCAGAAAAGATAAAAACTCACAATCAGAATTGTCATCTTCCCAGCACTCTTTCCATTCTCACACACTTTGGAATTCTCCTGGAGATTTTATTTGCTTTTATGCTATATCCATGCCATCACAAAATACTACATGTTGGGCTTTTAAACTGCATGCAGAAACTGAATATACCACTGTGTCTACCTGTAATACAATCCACGTGAGTGCAATGCATCCTTATTCCCACACCTGCAAACTACACAAGGTCTCCCATCCCTACTCTCTTTCAAACACTACCACATTTCTTGCCTGGAGCTCCACAATGGCGTCCTACTCATTTCAAAGGAAAATGAAATGTCTCTGTGTTATGATACCCTTCCTCACTGCTGCTTCTCTTGGTCATTCTCTTCTGGCTATTGCTGTTTTCGTAACTGAGTTACCCACACTCCCAAATCCATCTCAGGGCCACATACACTGGCCCTGAATTGCTTTTCTCCTAGATAAAATCATGTCTCTCTCCAAACTCTGGTTTCAATAAAACAGCCACATAGTTAAGAGAGTTCCTCCCAGATAAGTATCTCCTTGTTCTTTTTCATTTATCACATTTTTCATGACCTAATAATACTCTGTGTGTGTGTGTGTGTGTGTGTGTGTGTGTGTGTGTGTGTGTACACTAGGGCTTAAACTCAGGACCTAGGAGGAGCTGTCCCTTAGCATTTTCACTCAAGATTAGTGCTCTAAAACTTGAACCACACACGCCAATATTTCTGGCTTTCTGATGATTCATTAGAGATGAGAGGCTCAAGGATTCTCCTACCTTTGGTTGACTTCACACTGTGATCCTCAGATCTCAGCCTCCTCAGCAACCAGGCAAGAGCCACCAGCAATTGTCGGTAAACATATTATTTTCAATGACCTCTTTTCTCCCGCCTGACTGATGCTTCTTATGGACTCAATTTTTTTTTCTACAGCTATTGCACATTGGTGCTCAATGTGTCATGGATAAATAAAGAGCCACAGAGTGTTCAACACTGGTGGTTCATGCTTGTAATCCTAGCTATACAGAAGGCTGAGTTTTGAGGATCATGGCGAGAAACCAGCCTAGGCAGACAAATCCATGAGACTCTTTATCCCCAAGTAGCCCACAAGAAAAACAAAAGTAGAAGAGTGCTGTCTTGAGCAACAAAGCAAATGAGAATGTGAGGCTCTCAGTTTAAGCCTCACAAAAATAAACTAAAAAGACCCACCAAACAACCTTTGTGAATCAAATGTGTAGCTTATTTCTCCAAACATCCAACTTCACCCTCAGAACATTGAAGACCTACGAAACATGTAATGCAAATTTCTATTTTAAGATACAGCTGTTAGGTTCCGGGAAGATGGCGGAGGAGAAGCTGGAATCTGAACAAGCTCTTGCATAGAAAACAGTTTCAGAGTTCCAGTGAAGAGTCCCAAGCCAGAGAATCACACCAAGTGTGCCATCACAGGACAGAGAGTTAGTCAAGAGAGGGGAAGCCAAGCAGACACATCTGAGCGCCTGCCAGCAGCTGCTGATGCGGCGGCAGGGTTGCAGCAGCAACCACCGCCGCAGGGGCACACCTGAGACACAGTCCGGGACGAAGGAGCCAGACGCAGCGGACGAGCGGATTCTACTCAACACCAGCAAGAACCAACAAGGAGCGGACAACTTCATCCTGCACTTTGCAGACCAGAGACGACCCGGGATCCAAGACTCGGCGTGAGTAGAAGCCCGACTTCCTCACTCCTTCTCAGGGAGCAGAGGAGGGAAGGCCACCCATCCACCCCCAGCACCGGTGATCTCCATCTTGGATACCGACAAAGCTCGGAGGAGCGGCTAGCTCCAGCTCAGGCCTTGGAATAAAACTAGTCATTCAGCAGGTCACAAGAACTTAATGGTGAAGTGACCTCACAGACTCAGTTCCATCCAGGGAAAAGTCACCCAGCTCAGGCGCCAGCCATTGGAGTGGCTCTCCTCACCGGGTAACCAGAGCCAGAGGCTGCCCCTCCCTCTAGCAGCCACCACAATCAATTGAAAAACAGAAACCCTGAGAATGGCTCCAGGCTGGGTGCTGTGAGTTTTTTTTCACAAAATAGCCCCAGGGAAAAGCTACTGTTTGTTGAAAGGCCTCAACTCTACCCAGAACCTAGCCTCATCACTGCATCTCCCTCTTTTGTGATTCTCAAAGCAGATCACCCTCCCAGTAAACTAACCTGGGAGGGGGATCTCAAAATCTTGGGTAAAGCAGAGCATTTTTCTGCCTGTTCCAACAAACTGACTTAAGAAACCAATCAAACCACAGGACCTCAAGCTGACCAGAGACTCCAACCAGACTCTGGTTACAGACAAAAGGGAGATACAGGACTCTTCCCACCCCTCCCCCCCCAAAAAAATCTAAGAACTTTTTTTTTCTTCTTCTTCTTCTTTTCTTTTTTCTTTTTTTGTTTTGTTATTTTTTTTCGTTTTTTGTTACCTTACATATATAAAAAAAATTTTTTTTGCTTTTCTAAAACTTTTATTAATCTTTAATTTTTGCCTCTTCTGAAAAAATAATTGTTTTCCATTAACTTTTTTCTTTCTTTCTCCTCTTATAATTTTTATTTTAGGAATACGTGAATGTGTGTTTTCCTTTCTTTTCTTGTCTTCTTTCTCTTTTTCTTTCATTCTTAATTATCTTTTTGTTTTTTGTCTAGCTCTACTGAACTTCTGAGCTTTTCTTCTCACTTTCCTATCCTTTCCATCTTTTCCTCTTTGTTCTTCTTTATGTGACTTAACTCTTGTCCTGCACATCCTCAGATAAACCCGTAGTTAACCAGTAGACCCTATCCCCCATTGTGTACACACTTAATCCACAAACTTATTACTCAATTCAAAACCTCTGAGACTTAAATTCATTAATAGCAGTACTACCTCTTTATACCTATATAATATTTTAAGCATTTTTTTAAAGTTTTTCACATCTCCTCTATGTCCCTCCCTTTCTCTCAACATATTCATATTCCTCTATAAATAGATGGTCTTTTAATCTCTAAAATAACATTAATTTTTACGTTTCTATTTTTTTTTGGGTCTCTTTTCATTCCCCTTTCTCTTTCTTCTTTTTCTCTCTCTCTCTACTTGCAGCCTACCCAACCTATTTCCTGCATTGTAATTAGGACATAGTTAACTCTCCCTGTGCCTCCCCACACCAATCTATTCCTATTTTTTACCCACATCACTCCCTAACCCTAATAATTTCTGGTTTTCCAAATTCTTCTCTGCGGTTCGAAGCCCTTTAACATATAGTTGTTTGATGTCGAATAGATGTATATGTTGAACTAGATTGTATCTGTAGACTATTGACTGTACAAATGCAAACTTTGGTTGATGGTTGCCTTAAGATAGTGTTCTAGCACAAAACTGGTGCTATCTTCATCTCAAATGGGCAGAGTAAGCCGGAAAAACACAAGAAAAATGGCAAATTCGGGTATCTCAATTCCCAATCTTGATAATCAGGGGTTAGAAGAGATAATGAATAATCCAGAGGAGAGTTCCCAAACAGCTCTACAAACACTGCTGGCAAACAAGATAAATGAAAAGTTTGACAACGTACAAAGGACTCTGTATGAGCGTGATAGGGAGAGAGAGGAGGCATCCCAGAAGTTTATACAGGAATATCATAAGCGTGAGGAAACTACTCAAAAACTGATACAGGATTTGCGTGAACAACTTGAGAACACTCAAAGAGAAAGGGAGGAATGGCGTGAGCAGGCTGAGAACACTCAAAGAGATCTGCAGGAATCCCACGAACGGGAGGAAGCTAATCAAAGAGTAATACAGGAATTGAGAGACCAGGTAGAGAACACACAAAGATCACTAAAGGCATTCATGGAATCCATTAACAAAGAGCTGAAGGAAGTCAGGGAGACCACAAAGGGAGTGCTGAATGGAACCCAACAGAAGGAATGGGAGCCCAAAGAAACCATAACCAATCAACTAAGCGATTTGAGGACAAACACTGAACACCAAATTACGGAAGTAAAGAAATTCATACAAGACCTAAAACAGAGCTTCAACAAAGAACTTGAAGCCATCAAAGCTGACCAACTAGAAGGAAAAGAGATAAAAAACAAAGTAGAGAGTCTTGACAGCAGGTTAGACCATGCAGAAGATCGAATCTCAGGGATTGAAGACAGCCTAGATATTATAGAGAAAGAACATACAACCATCCAAGACAAGTCCAAGAAATATGATAGATCTATCCAACACCTGGAAGACACCATCAGAAGGCTTAATCTAAGGATAATGGGTGTAGAGGAGCACCTAGAAACAGAAGTTAATGGTCTAGGAAATTTGTTTAACAGGATCCTAGCAGAGAACTTCCCAAACATGGAAAAAGATAGGCCTGTCCAGATACAAGAAGCTTTTAGAACCCCAAATAGACCAGACCAGAATAGGACATCCCACCGCCACATTATAATCCACACAGGATCAACTCAGAACAAGGAAAAGATCCTTAAAGCTGTCAGAGAGAAAAGGGTAATCACTTATAAAGGGAAACCAATTAGAATCACCTCAGATTTCTCAGCAGAGACAATCAAAGCAAGAAGAGCCTGGAATGATGTATGCCATGCCCTAAAAACAAACAACTATCAACCAAGAATACTGTACCCAGTTAAACTCTCCTTCATAACTGAAGGCCAAATAAAAACCTTCCATAGCAAAGAAAAATTGAAACAATACATCTCCACCAAACCAGCCCTACAAAAGATTCTTAAAGATATCCTACACATAGAAAACCAACAAGACCGCAATAAAGGCCAAGAAACTGCACCCAAACTGAGAATCCAAGAACCATAGGAAGAACCCAGTTTTCGCAGCCCCCAAGAAGGTAGATAACATGGCAGGAACTCCCAAATACCTCTCAGTCCTATCTCTTAATGTTAACGGACTGAACTCTCCAATTAAGCGACATAGACTGTCTAGTTGGATTAAAAAACAAGACCCTTCTATCTGCTGCCTGCAGGAGCACATCTTGCCCGTAAAAACAAACACATTTTCAATGTTAAAGGCTGGAACAAAATCTACCAAGCAAATGGCCCCCATAAACAGGCGGGAGTTGCAATCCTATTATCAGATAAAATAGACTTCAAATTAAAATTCGTGAGAAGAGATAAAGAAGGTCGCTACATACTAATTAAAGGATCTCTCCTTCAGGAGGATATTACAATTCTAAATATCTATTCGCCAAACAATGGAGCACCCAAATTTATCAAAGAAACACTACTTTCCCTCAAATCCCATATAGATCCAAAGACATTAATTGTTGGGGATTTTAACACACCACTCTCCCCACTAGATAGATCAACTCGGCAAAAACTCAACAGAGAAACCACAGATCTAAACAGCTGCATAGATCAACTAGACTTAACAGACATCTACCGAACATTTCACCCAGCAGCATCAGAATACACGTTTTTCTCAGCAGCACATGGAACGTTTTCTAAAATAGACCACATTTTAGGCCACAAAGCAAACTTGTCTAAATTCAGAAACATTGAAGTTATACCTTGCATTCTCTCTGACCACAAGGGAATAAAATTAGAACTCAACACCAAAAGCCACCAAAGAAAGTCCGGTATCACATGGAGGCTGAACAACACACTGCTGAATCATGAGTGGGTCATGGAAGAGATTAGAAAGGAAATTCAAATGTTCATGCTATTAAACAAAAAAGAACACACAAATTACCAGCTCCTCTGGGACACAGCAAAGGCAGTACTCAGAGGCAAGTTTATAGCTCTGAGCTCCTACATCAACAAATTGGAGAGATCTGAAACTAACAGTTTAATGACACATCTAAACCTCCTTGAAAAAGAGCAGCAAGATAAACCCCAATCCAGTAGACGGAAAGAAATAATCAAAATTAAATCAGAATTAAATGAATTAGAATCCAAAAAAACTATAGAAAGAATCAACAAAACAAAGAGTTGGTTCTTCGAAAAACTTAACAAAATTGACAGACCCTTAGCAAATCTTATCAGAAAAAGAAGAGAACACACCCAAATTAATAAACTCAGAGATGAGAATGGAAACATCACCACGGAAACAAGCAAGATTCAGACCATTATAAGGGAATACTTCTCAAAACTTTATGCTAATAAGTTTGAGAACTTGACAGAAATGGACCTCTTCCTAGCAAATGTTGACATGCCAAAACTAAACCAAGATGAGTTAAACTATCTTAACAGGCCCATATCAAGCATTGAAATAGAAACAGCAATAAGAGACCTGTGAGCTAAGAAAAGTCCAGGACCAGATGGTTTTACAACGGAATTTTACAAGGCCTTCAAAGCAGAGCTCACACCAATTCTCCTCCAACTCTTCAATGAAATTGAAAGAGAAAGCTCACTACCGAACACATTCTATGAAGCCATCATAACCCTCATCCCAGAACCAGGCAGGGACAAATCAAAGAGAACTATAGACCCATTTCTTTGATGAACATTGATGCAAAACTTCTCAACAAAATTTTGGCCAACCGACTTCAACAATTCATCCAAAAAATCATACACCACGATCAAACAGGATTCATTTCAGGGATGCAAAGCTGGTTCAATATACGCTAATCAAGTAATATTATTCATCACATCAACAGGAGCAAGAATAAGAACCACATGGTTATCTCAATAGACGCAGAAAAAGCATTCGACAAGATCCAACACCCCTTTATGATGAAGGTTTTGGAAAAATTAGGAATCCATGGAACATTCCTCAATACAATAAAGGCTGTAGATGACAAACCTACAGCCAGCATTATACTCAATGGTGAAAAACTAAAGCCATTTCCTCTTAACTCAGGAACAAGACAAGGATGCCCACTCTCTCCACTTCTCTTCAATCTAGTATTAGAATGCCTAGCTACAGCAATAAGACAAGATGCAGACATAAAGGGGATCCAAATAGGGAAAGAAGAAATAAAACTCTCCCTCTTTGCAGATGACATGATCTTGTATTTAAAGAATCCCATAGACTCCACTCCCAAATTACTCAAGCTGATTCAAAACTTTGGCAAAGTAGCAGGTTATAAAATTAACCCCCAAAAATCAATGGCTTTTCTGTAAGCCAACAATGAGAAAAGTGTGGCTGAAATTAGGCAAGCAACTCCATTTGTAATAGCCCCACAAAAAATAAAATACCTAGGAATTAACTAAAGAAGTGAAGGACCTCTATGATGAAAACTTTAAAATCTTGAAAAAGGAAATCAACACAGAACTTAAAAAATGGCAAAACCTCCCATGCTCCTGGATTGGAAAGATTAACATCGTGAAAATGGCAATACTTCCCAAGGCTATCTACAAAATCAACGCAATACCTATCAAAATTCCACCCTCATTCTTCAAGGAAATAGAAGAGGCAATCCAAAAATTCATATGGAACAATAAAAGACCCCGAATAGCAAAAACGCTCCTCAACGGAAAGAACACTGCTGGAGGAATATCAAGACCAAATTTCAAACTCTACTATAAAGCCATAGTAATCAAAACAGCTTGGTATTGGCATAAGAACAGACCTCAGGACCAATGGAATAGAATTGAAAACCCAGAAATGAACTTACAGACCTATAGCCATCTAATCTTCGATAAGGGAGGTAAAACAATAGAATGGAAGACAGACAGCCTCTTCAGTAAATGGTGCTGGCAAAACTGGTTAACTACATGTAGAAAACTAAACCTAGATCCTTCTATATCACCCTGCACCAGAATCAACTCCAAATGGATCAAAGACCTTGAACTCAAAGCAGACACTCTGAAAAC
Organism: Dipodomys spectabilis; assembly: GCF_019054845.1. Classification (NCBI taxonomy): domain Eukaryota; kingdom Metazoa; phylum Chordata; class Mammalia; order Rodentia; family Heteromyidae; genus Dipodomys; species Dipodomys spectabilis. Next base: position 4,583,772 of record NW_024870757.1, read on the forward strand.
ATTACAGGATGGAATAGGAGAAACCCTGGGTCTCCTTGGCTCAGGCCGAAATTTTCTGAATAGAGACCCGGAAACACAACAAATCAAAGAAAGGTTGGACAAATGGGATTGCATAAGGTTGCAGAGCTTCTGCAGGGCAAAGGACATAGCTAGCAAGATCAATAGAAAGCCCACGGACTGGGAGAAGATCTTTACTAGCCATACAACGGACAAGGGTCTCATATCTAAAATATACTTGGAACTAAAAAAATTAAATCCCCCAACAACAAATCCTCAAAGAAACAACTGCCCAATAAGTAAGTGGGCGAAAGACTTAAAGAGAAGCTTCTCTGAAGAAGAAAGAAGGATGGCCAATAGACACATGAAGAAATGTTCAACATCCCTAGCCATAAAAGAAATGCAAATCAAAACAACATTGAGATATCACCTCACTCCAGTTAGAACAGCAAAAATCAAGAACTCTAACAACAACAGATGCTGGAGGGGATGTGGACAGAAAGGAACCTTACTTCATTGTTGGTGGGAATGTAAACTTGTTCAACCACTTTGGAAAGCAGTATGGAGGTACCTCAAAAGACTCCACATAGAGCTCCCCAATGACCCAGCAATCCCACTTTTGGGCATTTACCCAAATGATCACAAACAAGGCCACAGTAAAGCTACCAGCACAACTATGTTTATTGCAGCATTATTTACCATAGCTAAGATATGGAACCAACCCAGATGCCCCTCAGTAGATGAATGGATCAAGAAGATGTGGCATATATACACAATGGAATTCTATGCCTCCATCAGAAAGAATGACATTTCCCCATTTGTTAGGAAATGGAAAGGCTTGGAAAAAATTATATTAAGTGAAGTAAGCCAGGCCCAAAGAAACATAGGTCCCATGGTTTCCCTTATTTGCAATATCTAGTATAGGTATGAGTCAAGCGGAAAAAGTCAGAGAATGTGATGTTAGGAAAACGAACCCTCAAATATGTATTTTAATGTTTTTGTTTCTTTCATGCATGTGTTTCTAACGCATTTATAAGATTATTTCTTTGTTGCTTTGTATGTCCCTCCCCCACAGTGTAACCCCCGCTTTCACTATATTTGATGTCAGTATAACATGTGGAGGAGATGGGGACAAACAAGTCGTTTAAGGATTCAGGTGGACCTGTTGCAACAATGAGAAGTACAAAATGTCATGTCAAAACCAGCTTTACAATGTCGGTGGGGGGGGGTATGATTGGGTGGGGGGGGAGGGGGGAGGCTGGGAAGGGAGGTGAAGGGTAAACAAAGGAGGAGGCTGCAATGCTTGGTAAGAAATGTATGCATTATCCTGCCCATGTAATTGTAACCCCTCTGTACAGTATGTTCTCAAATAAAATAAAATAAAATTAAAAAAAAAAAGATATAGCTGTTCATTGACTTAACACTAAAATGACATGCTAAGGAACTGAAATATTTGTGCACAAATAAATGTGGAATCAAAGCTATGATATTAATACATGTATTGAGTTTTATAAGACTTATGCTGATATTTTTGGTTTGGATTTTTTTGTTGTTGTTGGTCTTTTTGTATATCTTTTTTTATAAACCCCAAGATAAGGACTCAAATGTTTTTTCTTTCTTGCTATTGTTTCCAATGTATTTACAGATATTTCTTTGTTGCTTTATACGTCCCTCCCCCACAGTATAACCCCTGTTTTCACTGTATTTAATGTTGTTGTTCTTTTTGTCGGTTGTGGGGCTTAAATTCTGGGCCTGGGCACTGCCCCTCAGCTCTTCAGCTCAAAGCTGTAGGTTAGTCTACTTTATACAAGTCCATTAATTTTATGATTGGATAGATAAAAACCTATAGCCAAACTACGCTGAGATGTTTTTCTACTTATCACACAATAAGGAAATGCATTATTACCTTGAAATTAGATTTCTACAAATATTTCCTTGACTGAGAGCAGCAAGGTAGATTGTTCAGATTGTTTCTGATAGTTTTAAAAGTAAATAAAACCAGCAAACAACAGGTGTTATTTACTTAAGTTGTTACCTGGATATGTCAAACATTGTAAGAGTTGCTTGTGAAGAATTCAAAGAAAGAAAATATTGATCTGTAAACTAGGCATGGTAGTAAATGCCTGTAACCCCAGCACTTAGAAAGCTGATGATACAGGAGGATCATGTGCTTCAGGCCAACATAGGTCAACAGGGTGATATACTATCTGACAAGAAAGAAAGAAATGCAAATACAGGGAAGGGATACTGGCATGTATTTCATTTTAGCCTTGGGGCAGTCCTGTGAAAAGGCACTATTAGCACATTTTTCTCTACCTATAGAATATTGATACTTAGAGAGGTGAGGTCTCAGAGCTCGTGTCATATAGAACTAAGACTAAAATCAATTCTCCTGACTACATAGCTGACACTCTTTCTTCTCCACCATAATTAAAGGTCTTTTTCCATCTCAAACCAACACTACCCATCAAGAATTAGATTGGGATTATAAATTCATCAACTATAATCTGAATCTGGCTACACTATATTTATCTAAGCCTATTCTTGCCACCAATATTTTATAGAAACCAGTGCACATCTGCATTTAAAAAAATAATAATGTGTTGAGCTTCACCTGAAATAAAGAACCCAGAAAACTAGGCAACAAATAGAGCTTGCACTGAGACCCAGATAGGTGTCTACATTCTCTAGAGATGGATAATATTCTCTATATACCAGCTTCACTTGGGTACCTGACTGGCAGTTATTATAGCTGTTTTAACCTTTGAGATTAATAGATTATAGGAGAATTATTTCATAGTCAATGAGATCTGGTTCTATTAAATATTGACCCATGTATCTTTACAATAAATATATATTTTAAAAATGACCCACGGTAGCTTTAGTATGTGCTTGCTCGTGATCATTTGGGTAAATGCCCAAAAGTGGGATTGCTGGGTCATAGGGGAGCTCTATGTGGAATCTTTTGAGGAAACTCCATACTGCTTTCCAAAGTAGGTGAACAAGTTTACACCCGATCAACCATTCAGTAAGGTTCCCTTCTGTCCACATCCCTCCAGCAACTGTTGTTATTAGAGTTCCTGATTATAGCCATTCTATCTGGGGTGAGGTAGATGAGCAGAAAAGGTCAGATAAGTTGATGTTATGCAAAATGACTCCAAGATAAGGATTCAAATGTTTATTTCTTTCTTGGGATTGTTACTAAAATATTGATAAGATGAGTTCTTTATTGCTTTGTACGTCCCCCACAGTATAACCCCTGCTTTCACTGTATTTGATGTTGGTATAATTTGTGAAGAGGAAGGGAAAAAACTAATCATTTAACTCTGGATGCAGGTGGACTCTGCAACAATGAGATGTACAAGTCGTTATGTTGAAAAACGAACTTTACAACTTTGGCTGGTGGGGGGGGAGGGGGGTTGGGGGTGGGGGGGTTGGTATGGATGGGAAGGGGAAAGAAAGGAGGAGGCAACAATTCTTGATAAGAAATGTACTCATTACCTTGCCCATGTAATTGTAACCGCTCTGTACAGTATTTTCACAATAATTTAAAAAATGACCCATGATTTGCCTCATTTGTAAGAACTACAATATGTCTATGATATTCTATAACAAGCTCTCAATACCCCAAATTGCTAAGTGCATAGGACCATATATAATGAAACATAACAACATGAACTCCAAGAATCAGAAACAAGAGGCTCTTTTTATATCTTGTATGTAGTTATTCTTTTTTTCCACTTTTAGTTTTCTGTACCTTGTGTCTTTTATATAATTTATTCATTCTTTGGAAAAGAAAGGGAATCACAGAAAACGCAGGACAAAGGATGAAGTAATGCAACGTTAATACTCACTTGGCACTAAGTTGGAAATGAACCTTACAACTTGTGGGGAAGGGGAGTAGGGATGCATAAGAGGGAGAAAATAGGGATGAGGTAACAGTATTTAAAAACAAATGTATCCATTACCTTACTTATGTAAGCGTAAACCCCAGATCATCATCTTTTCAATGAAGATAAAAAATTTAAAAAATGTTTTCCTAAAAAATCAATTCAGCCAAAGGACCCTGGATGGAATCTGCACAAGTTAAAGTAACAAGATTATTGCATGCCAAATTCAGTGCCAGAGTTATAACAGGCACTAAGTACCCTGGTGCCAGTGGCTCACACCTGTAATCCTAGCTACTCAGGAGGCTGAAATCTGAGTATCACCGTTCAAAATCAGCCTGAGCAGGAAAGTCCATGAGACTCTTATCTCCCAAAAAAAACACCAGAAAATGGGAAGTGGCACTGTGGCTCAAGTGGCAGAGCCCTACCCTTGAGCTGAAGAGTTTGGGTCAGCACTGAGGCCCAGAGTTCAAGCCCTACCACTGACAAAAAGAAAAAAGAAAAGAAAAAGAAAAAAGAAAACTGGTACTAAATAAATACTAGAGCCCCTAATTCTTTTGAGATCCTTTGATATCCTCTTGTTACATGTGATCTTTGGGGAATGATACTGTTTTCCAAACATTGGCTCATGGGTGACCCGAATCAAAATCATATGAAAAGCTTGTAAAATGAACATTGTCTCAGTCCCAGACAAGAGATGCATTTGTCTGCATCTAGAGAAATAACATCTCTGTAACAATCTGGATCTTAGACTCCCTCTGCGTTCCATTACTTCTGGTTGGAGCTGTACTATAAAAGATACTACTTGCCGAGGAAGCCATTAAGAAAAGTGTCTTCAAATTCACATATTATAGCTATCCTCATGAGCTACACTCATATGACTGAGATTTCAGAGGCCAGAGAATGACTAAGATACAAAAGCAAAAACTTTTGGCAGGAAAAACTCATAAATACACAAAGTCCTCTACAGACAGACAACAGGAAATGCTGGAAGTGGGAATACTGGGTAAGGCCTTGGTCCTTTGAATCTCATGATCTCATCCCAAGGTTCATACTTAGCACCATCTCAAACTCAACCCTTCAACTACCTTGGTCACACAGTGAAATTATCTCTGCTGTTGTTTAGTTTGGAAATAAGAGAAATAACCTTAAATTGACTATGTTGAAATTCCAAACCAAATGAACAACCTTTCAAGAGACAAAGGGAAGAATCTTCACCCAACCTGACTCGAAAGGCCATGAAATGAGTTGTGACACAGCAAGGAATAACCTCAGCCAAGTAGACACTCATGTCCTGTAGGGAAGAGAAGCCTCAACCCAGAAATAATGTCGAGCTCTGCTCCTGAGACTCTAGTCTCCAATGTTCTATTCAAAAATTAATTCCTGAAGCCTAAAAAAAGTAATTCCTAATGCATGAAGCCTGGTGCTATTTCTAGCCCAGCCAGGAGCCTTCCATGCATAGACAGCTTTCACCCAAATGGAGTCTTAAAGAGGAATCTGTAAGGCAGGTCTTCCTACATGGTGCATGATGTCAATGTCAGCTCTACTAAACTGAACTCAATTCTCAACCTCCCTGTTTAAATATTCAGCAAGAACAAGAACGCAATTAGTTTTCCATGCAGAACTTAGAAAGGAATCTCATTCCATACTCATAAGCACCATAAAGACATCTCCAAGGAATAAGACCACACAAAGGCTGTCAGATGGCATTGGACAGAATGAAATCAGCTGTAGGCTTGAGGGACTATACACTGCCACCTGGTGGTCATAGGTAAGCAACAACGGACTCCCCGGAGGACCTAAGAGTGCCTGGCACAGGGTTTTTTGTGTGACCTATGGTGCTGATTTATGAAGCCCTTTTCTCCCTGCTCACCCAGGAATTGCAGGGACTTTCAGTCCTAAGTTGATTGGCAAAGACATAGGTCCCACAACACATATGCTCCCTTTAAGACATGTACAATCTCTCCTGTGTTAAAGCAATCACTTAGTTATCATAAAAACAAACATTTAGTTGACAAATATTTTCAGATTGCCTTCTAAGTGTGCAGATTTTTTTGTGGTCACTGGGGGATTGTCTATCGCAAAGACAGACATAATCTTTGCTTTCATGGTGTTTATTTTGGGAGTACTGAGAACATCTCTGTTAGTTAGAGACAGAGTTTACCAGTAGCAAGCAATTATCTCCGTAGATGTGAAAAGTAACGCCACTCTAAATAAGATGCTATCTGTGTAGGAAGGGTTGCAAAGACCATGGAATCAAGGCCTCCCTTTGTGACAGAAGGGGGCTCTCGGGTCAGGGTGACCCTCTATCCCTATTATCTATAAAAGTCATTTAATCTTCTGAGTCTTTTTGGTCCTCCTAATGGACATTGTAAAACTAGTTGTGATCCAGGTGCTGACAGCTCATCCCTAGAATCATAGCCTCTCATGGGAGAGAGATCCAAAGGACTAAGATCAAAGCCAACCTGGGAAGATAAGTCCCAGAGAGTTAATCTCCAAAGCAACCAGCAAAAAGCAAAACAGAAGACATGTCTCAACTGGTAGAGCACCAGTCAAGTGAGCAAACCTGATAAGCATTTGTGAGACCATGAGTTCAAACACTAGTACTACCAAAAAAAAAAAAATTAACTTTGTGGATTTGCATGTGGCTTGGCAGGCTTGTTGCAAGTTGGCAAGGGAAGGTGGGGTTCATTCAGAGGTGGCAAAGGGGTATTTCTCCATAAACCACTGCTCCTTGTCCCTCTGCTTCTCATTTTTATCTAGAGCAGGTAAAATGTCATCTTCACACTGCTACAGAACACACGGATCTGTGCTTTTGCTTTTGGGTTGTTCTTTTGTGTTCTTTTGGAAGATGGCACATTCCACATTGTCACATTTCCCTCTCCATTAGCACATCAAGGAACAAGCTAAGATGTTATTGTCATGCTAAGTCACTGGGAGGAGCATGTGAAGACCCCCTGCAACCTGAGTGATAAGGCATGACTGTATCCAAGAAACATTAGTTGTACATTCAAACATTACTGTGCATCCTTCACTATGACAAGAAATGACTAATGATTATTGATTCATGCCTACTGATTGATCACATAATTACAAGTATGATTACTACTACTTTGTGTGCATTTACCCTCAGGCAACAAAACCCTGAAACTCATGAGCTTAGTTTACCATGAATCATATCCAAGTTATTTGGGATACAGTTCTGAAACTGGTCCTATTTGGAGTCAGGACATGTAATGCAAGTAAAGTGCCCCGGGATACTATGAGTGACTGAGTGAGGGCACTCTGCTCTCTCTTCCCTCTCCCTCAACAACACTGTTGTTTGGTATGCCAGTACTACGACCTGAACTCAGAGCTTCAAACTCTCACTTGTCTTTTCTCCTCAAGGCTGGCACTCTACCACTTGAGCCATACCTCCTTTCCATGTCCAGCTTTTTGCTGGTGAATTCAAGAGTTACTTGGGATTTTCCTGCCTGGACTAGCTTTGAACCATGATCCTCAGATCTTAACCTACTGAAATAGCTAGGATTGGCCATGAGGTGTCATCACACCTCTTCTGTGCCTGAAAGGTGGGAGATGTTATCAGGATGGAAGGAAGAGGCATCCAATCCAAGAAGCACAGAGTAAAGAAAGGTGAAGGTCATGGATGTCATTCATGAGCCAGGCACAGAAGACATATGAATGAACAAGTATACCATGGAACTGATAGAGGTCAGCCCTGAGAGGACAACCACCAATCACAGCCCGTTATTGTCTAGTGGACTACACACATACTAGGACCACCACCTATCACAGTACGATACTTTGTAGGGCAATACCTACATGCGGGTCAGCTCTGCAGATATCCCAAGAGAAGCCAAAACTCTACAACTCACACAACACTTCCAATCTCTCCAGCCACACTTTGTAGACACAAAGCAGGTAAACTAAGACTGTTCAGACAGAGATTTCCTGTTTGACACTCTCATCTAATTAATTATCCAAATGTCTAATAAATTGTCCCTTTTAAAATAAAATAAATAGGAACATTGAATTTCATAAGGAAAACGACACAGTCAATCAGTTTATAAAGCAGGCTAAAGAATAAGATGCATATTAAATCACAAAAGTGCTAGGTATTTATTTTTAATGTACCATTTTTTTAATTCTCATACAGCTTGCTATAAAGCTGGCATTTGTGCATAGCCTCAACCACAGTGGCAGGGCAGAAAATATCTCACATATGATTAACCTCTATAGTTTTCCAGAAAGCAAGTGACAATGTCAGAAACAAACAACCTAAATAAAACCACAGCAACAACACAAACTGAAGGTGTTAGTTTAAGAAAGAAATTCAACCCTGATGGATCAAAAGGCACTGTGGAAGGGCTGGGAATGGGGCTTAGTGGTAGAGTGCTTGTCTCCCATTCATAAAGGCCTGGGTTCAATTCTTCAGCCCCACATAAACACAAAAAAGCCAGAAATGGTGCTGTGGCTCAAGTGGTAGAGCCCAGAGAATAGCTTTGAGCACAGAGAGGCTCAAGGACAGTTGCCCAGGCCCTGAGTTCAAGTTCTAGGACCAACAACAACAAAAAAAGCACTGTAGAAAAAAACAAAAGATGTATTTAAACTGCAGTAGTAGTAGTAGTAGTAGTAGTAGTAGTAGTAGTAGTGATTCTACAAGGAACTTACAGATGGAATAGTTATGCAGTTAATGTAGTGAGATTTCGGGCCATAATTATCTTTAAGTAGGAGAAAGGAATTCTGGAGGAGCTTAATTACCAATCTAAAACTCCTGCTGGGACTGAGGAAGTTTGCATTCTATCCCCATCTTGAGAGCTAGCCCATGACTTGGAAAAGTTACTTTGTCTCTAACTTTCCCTGGTTATTTAATCTCTTCTTACTTATCAACTCCAAAAGCAGCAGATTGTTTGTTGGTGGTTGTTTTTCTAATGATTAAAATGACTAGCTAGCAAATCTAGCATGTAGAATAAACAAGGAAAAGACTCAGTGTGACACTGAAGAAAGCCAGGAAGGAAGTGACATTCTGCCCCCTGCCTTCCACCTTGGGTATTGGAGTCCTTTGTAATGGCTTTCAAAAAGGCACTGAAGGCCTGAGGCCAGAGGCCAGAGGCCCGAGACTGGAGGCAAGGGACTGGAGCCGTTTGCTGAGCCTGTGTTTGCACTTGAGGAGCTCATGTGGAGAGGAAGGGACAATTCCCATGAGAAACTTGGCATTCATACTTACTATCCCATTTAAACTTTTCCTATCATGATCATTTTTCAAGGACTGTCCTACATTTCTACTTTGAGCTATGTCCCACAGACCCTTCTGTTTACAAGAACCTTGCTATTTTTATATAGGAAGGCATCAAACCTGATTGTGCTCTCTCTGCCTGCTGAGTAACAGTAATAACAAGCATGAACATTTATTTCTTTTATGCCTACTGGGGCATAAACTCAGGGGTTCATGCCTAGCTTTTCTGCCAGGTCTAACCCTGAACCATAATCCTTTCTGGCTCACAGCTAACATTCTACCACTTGAGCCAGTCCAGTGTTGTGCTGGTTAATGGGAAATTGAGTATGGAGGACTTTTCTTTCAGGTTGATTCTGAACCTCATTCCTCTAGGTCTCAACCTCCTGATAGGTAGGATTACAGATGTGAGTTTACAGTCTGCTTGGGTAAATTTTTTTGGTGCTAGTGCCAGGACTTGATCTCAGGGCTTATTCATGGTCCATGAACTTATTTTGCGCAAGGGCGCAAGGCTAGCACTTCAACCACAGTTCTACTTCTGCTTTTTTCATAGTTTAGTGGAGATGAGATTCTCACAGACTTTCCTGCCCTGCTGGCTTTATATTGCAATCCTCAGATCTCAGCCTCCTGAGTAGGGAGGATTACAGACATGAGTCACTGGCACCTGGCTGTAAACATACTATTTTTTTTTTTAAAGAAGTCTGTATCCTCTTGATTTCTGGGTCTGAGATCTCCAAGCCAGTTCATCACTATCTTTGAAAGAAACAATTTTTCAGACACAGAATGATGCTTTCTTTGCCATTCTAAGTAGTGTCACATAGAATTTTCCCTTCAGATAAGAGCAACAGAGTCCTGGGAACTGGAAGAGATGGAGACACAGACACACTAAGCAACATACCCCAATCATGGAGCTAGGCAGATGGCTGCCACAGTCTGGCTGTGACACCAACACCACACCCAGCTCCTCCCTGTCCAAGAGCAGAAACTCCCCTCCATCTCCCTAAGATCAAAGGGGCTTTGGTGACATTGTTCTAATTTCTCATGGGCCACCTTTCACCCTACTGCATGGGTCTAATTAGGATAAAAAGGAAGGAAAGAAAAAACTGACACTTTGTGGCTGCCGGAGAGGAAGGGGTAATGAGAGAAGGGTTAATTGCCTCCTAGTTGTCAGACCTGTAAATATATTCAGTTTGTGGATTCCAGCCTTCATTTGATGATGTGAAACAAATCTCCAAATACAGCCAAACTTCTTCTGCATTCGCTTTTGTGTTGAAAGTAAAGTGGCCTCGACACAGCCTGGGCTAAACTGCATGTTCTTGGCTAGTGGCCAACTGTAACTAAGTTTCTCACTGCTGGGGTTAAACCGCTTGCCTTCAGTGTTCTAAAAGAAAGTGAACAGGGCGGTGCAATGGGGCCATTAGAGTAGTCTCAGCCCACACCACAGGAATCAGAACCACGTTAAGTCCAGTAATCCCACGGAGTCATGAGAACTAGTACTTGATTCTCTAAGAGGCTAAGTGCTGAGAGAGTGCACTGCAAAAGAGGCAAAGATGGCCTCTCAAGGCCATGCATGCTCACCCACTTCTCCAGGCTACTTGCACAAGGTGGCCCCTGCACACGTGACTCTAGGTTACATGCAAATGCCGAAACAGCTGAATCCCAATGTGGGACAAGTATAGACCCCAAACCCTCCAGAAGCTGTGGTGAGACAGCCTGGTTTACTCCACTTACTCTACAGGTGGCGAGAAAAATCTCGTAATCAGAGACCAAACAAAGGATTGCTAAGCCAACACAGTCCACACAAGGACCTTCTACTCCTAGGAATAAGAATGTATTTCAGGATTTCTTCCCTCCTGGTTATGACCATATTCCATTTCCTTGCCCACACTCCGGAATGGTTTCCAAACTCCTTTATTTCACTTCAGAACTTCCCACATGGTGTTGTCCTGACTTCTTTTGTTTGTTTTTTAATAAGCTATTTTTCTTGTGAAAATACTGTACAGAAGGGTTACAGTTACAAGAGCAAGGGAATGAGTACATTTCTTTTTTTTTGGGGGGGAGGCCCAGATCACATTATAGGGTTAATTTTATTACATTTTTGAATAGCCATTTGCTGAGAGACTTCCTCCTCTCCCCCGCTGAAGTTATTTGCATGATTTTCACCATAATGACACATGTAGTAGGGGGCTTGTGAGGGGAAGGTGGATGTTGAGGAGAGGTTGCTTATTTGCCAGTTGGAGTGGTCCCTAAGGCTCTGCATTGGGACTGGAGAGAATCTCACTTCCAACTCTCAAGAGATGTTCAAATGGAGATGTGGAGAAGAGTTGCTACAAGAAAGCACCAGCACCAGTACCAGTCCCCAAAAGATGTGGCATACGGTGGTTTGGTCTGTTGGGGTTGCTTAACAAACACGATGTCCCAGCTGTTCTGGAGGCTGAGACCTGAGGATCGTGGTTTGCAGCCAGCCTGGGCAGGAAAAGTTTATGAGAATCTTACTTCCAATTAACCAATAAAAAGCCAAAAGCGTATCTGTGGCCCAAGTGGTAGAACGCTAACCTTGAGAGGGAAGGGGTTGCTAAGGGACAGCACCTAGGTCCTAAGTTCGAGCCCCAGTACTGACCCACAAAAATAACCAACCACAAATAAGTGAACTAGGTAAAACAATAGACAAGGATGTGCCCAGGCCCCCAAGGTGCTGCCCAACCCCCACCCTCACGTCCTCCAGACTGATCACAATAAGTGTCCTTTATCCTCCCCTGCCTGACCATTTCAGGATGCAAACACATGTGGGTGGACAAAGGAGAGAAAAAAGAGAGAGGGTGGGGAAGAGGGTGCTGACGCTTTTAAGGGCTCATTGTGCCTCCTAAGCAGGGATCCTGCCTCATGCTTTTAGTTCAACATCCCACCCAGCACCTGTGTTATGTTCAGCCTCTTTGTGACTCTGTGTTAAGTGGCTGAATAAAGAATTTGGAGAGCTGGATGCCAATGGCTCACGCCTGTAATCCTGTAATCCTGTAATCCTAGCTACTCAGGAGGCTGAGATCTGAGGGTCACAAAAACCAGCCCAGGGGGGCTGAGAAAGTGGCTCAGTGGTAGAGCACTTGCCTTGCATGCCTGATGCCCTGGGTTCAATTCCTCAGCACCACATAAGCAGAAAAAAAAAGCCAGAAGTGACACAGTGGCTCAAGTGGTAGAGCGCTAGCCTTAAGCTGAAGAGCTGAGGGACAACGCCCAGGCCCAGAGTTCAGGCCCCAAGACCGGACCCCCCCCCCCAAAAAAAAAACAAAAAACAAAAAACCAGCCCAGGCAGACAAAACTAAGATTTTTGTTGTTGTGGTTTCAGTCATGGTGCTTGAAGTCTGGGCCTGGGTCCTGTCCCTGAGCTCTTCAGCTCAAGGCTAGAGCTCTACAACTTGAGCCACAGCACTACTTCAGGTTTTCTGGTGGTTTATTGGAGATAAGAGTCCCATAGACTTTCCTGCCCAGGCTGGCTTTGAATCGTGATCCTCAGATCTCAGCCTCCTGAGTAGCTAGGATTATAGGCGTGAGCCACTGGAGCCCAGTGATTTTTTTTTTAAGTCTCCAACTGACTAGCAAAAAGCTGGAAATGGAGATATGGCTCAAATATTGGTCTTTACAAGCTCACATGATGCCATGTCAACTCCCTCTCTGAACTTCTCCTGCCGTATCTCTCTCTCTCTCTCTCTCTCTCTCTCTCTCTCTCTCTCTCACACACACACACACACACACACACATATCAAGGGCTCATCTACCTCATGACCTTTGCACTGGGCTTTTCCTTTTAATTACATTATTTCTCTCCCTATAGCCACAAGACTCATTACCTCATTGGGCATGCAAAAAACAAAAACAAAATCCATCTCGCCCTCTACGAGGTCTCCCGCATAAAGCCTTTATTTTGTCACTTTGTTAAAGTGTGTATCTTCTTTCTCCTGCATTGGAAGGCAAGCTGCACAGGGCAGAGGTCTCTGTCCTCTTTGCATTTTCTTTCTTTTTTTTTTTTTTTTGGGTCCGGTCGTGGGACCTGAACTCAGGCCTGGGTGCTGTCCCTCAGCTCTTCAGCTCAAGGCTAGCTCTCTACCACTTGGTCCACAGCGCCACTTCCGGCTTTTTTTTCTTTTTGCTTTTGTGGTGCTGGGGAATCGAACCTAGGGCCTCATGCATGCAAGGCAAGCGCTCTACCACTGAGCCACCTTCCCAGCCCCTCTGTCCTCTTTGCTTACCCTGCTGCTGGCCAGCACATAGTAGGCGTTCAACATAGTAGGTGATTCAAACCTTCCACAGAGTTGACAGCCCCAGTCTTTACATGCAGCCATTCTGATGCCTGTCCTACCAAGAGTCTGACCATCATCAAGCCAGCTCTTTTGGGGGGTGGGGTGGGGGAGGGCTTTCCTAAGGGAAGGACCCTGAGGTCCTAAAAACATGGTTTTCTTGCAGAGAATTGCACTTGATCCTGAAATGCTGAGACCCAGCTCAGAGAAGCCAGCGAACTCGATGAGGCCACAGGACAGCACAGGAGAGATCCTGCCCCCCCCCCATGAGTACATTTCTTATCAAGTATTGTTGCCTCCGCCTTTGTTTCCCCTTCCCATCCCTTCCCAACCACCCCCATCGTCTCTCCACACCTCCCTACCCTACCAACACCCCCCCCCCCCGCACCAAATTTGTAAAGTTCGTTTTTCGACATAACGTCTTGTACCTCTCATTGCTGCAATGGGTCCACCTGATTACTATTTAGACATTTTGTTTTTTCCATTCCCCTCCCCAAATTATATCAACATCGAATACAGCAGAAACAGGGGTTATACCATGGGGGAGGAACATACAAAGCAACCAAAAAAATCACATGGTACCTTGTAAATATGTTAGAAACAATAGCAAGAAAGAAAAAACCACTTGTGTCCCTATCTTGGGGTTCATTTCACTTACTTCATCTTATCTGGTCATATGTACATAGCTTTTGATCTTTTCTACTTGTCCCAGACATTTACTAGTTATTGCAAATAAGGGAAACTGTGGGACCTATGTTTCTTTGGGTCTGATTTACTTCACTTAATACAATTTTTATCAAGGCTTTCCATTTCCTAACAAATGGGTTGATGTCATTCTTTCTGATGGAGGCATAGAATTTCATTATATACATATTATATATTATATATTATATATAATATAATGCATATAATATATATCACATTTTCTTGATCCATTAATCTATTGATGGGCATCTGGATTGGTTCCTGACCTCTTGTACTATTTTCTCCTTAGGCTACTTGTTCTTCCCCTCATGATTATGATGACATTCCATTTCCTTGCTCACACTTTGGACTGGTTTCCAAACTCTCCTTTCTTTTGCTTCAGAACTTCCCACATGGTGTTGCCCTGACTTCTTGCACTACTTCCTCCTAAGGCTACTAATGTCTTCTCATCATTTAGATCTGGATCCTGGCAGCACATTCTAGCTAATCTTCCCTCCTTTCTCAGTCTGGTGTAGGTGCCTCTGCTATGAGCTCTGGGGTGTCCTAAATTATTCTGTTTCTGTTCTGTGCTATGTGTTCTCTTAGGCTCACTGCATAACTCTACCAGTCTCTTCACAAGCACATGTGCACATGTGTATGTGTCCACACCTGGAAGGGAGCATCTCTTGAGGTGGAAGAGGCAGCATGCTGTAGAGTTGGAAGTGCCCCATTCCTCAGCCCCAACTTCTGTGTGTGTGTGTGTCACACTAAAAGTCAGTACAACTCTTCACATGGCCAAATGAGTAACTTAAGTGGGTTCACTACCTCCACCTGTGTTCTTCTGCAGCTGATTCTCAATGGCTGAATGTCAGGATGACGATTGTTAAGAGCAGTCATGTCACCACTCTGCTCAAGGCTCAACGGTGTTTTAGTTCATTAGTAGTAATGTCCTCAGGATACCCTAGGTCTCCAGGATCCATCATAGCATCCTCCTATCTGCCACCATTCAGCCCTCGCATCCCTTCCATCCCTTGCCCCTCACAGTCACAGGCTTTGTCCTGTTTTCGTAAACCCTTTTCCCTGGTTATACCCTGGTAAACACTCTCCCAGATCCAATGGTCACATGACTCATGCCCCTCTTTTTCATATCTATGATGTGCCTCTCTCAAGAAGTACTATTGATATCTGGCACCAGTGCCTCACATACCTAATCCTAGCTACTCTGGAATCAGACATCTGAGGTCCCCATTTCAAAACCAACCTAGGGAGAAAAGCTCCAGAGAGGAGAGTATCATCTCCAATTAGCCAACCAAATGCTGGAAGTGAACATGTTGCTCAAATGGTGTACTATCACCCATGAGTAAAAAACCTAAGGGACAGCACATGTCCTAGTCTTCAAGCCCCAGCACTAGCACTAAAATAAAGTTAAACTAGAAAGCCTGGCACCAGTGCTCATGTCTGAAATCCTAGCTACTCAGGAGATATCTGAGGATCATGATTTAGAGGCAGCTGAGACAAGAAAAAAGTCCATGAGACGATTATCTCCAATCACCCTCCAAAAAGCCTGAGAGGATCCTCCTCTAAGGCAGAGGACAAGGAGAAAGTTGAGGAGGAGAAGGAAAGGCAGCTGGGCACCAGTTGCTCATGCCTTTAATCCTTATCCCTTAGGAGGCTAAGATTTGAGGTTGACAGTTTGAAGGCTGCCTGGGCAAGAAAGCCCATAAGACTCTTATCTCCAATTAACCATGAAAAGCTAAAAATCAAGTGGTAGAGCAGCAACCTTAAGCAGTGTGGGCTAAGGAACAGCACCTACGCATGAGTTCAAGCTTCAGTATCAGCATGAAAGAAAAATAAAGAGGAGGACAGGAAAAAAAAACTGTAAAGAATTCCATTGTGTGGTCAGCTCTGTGCACACATCATCCACTGTCCCAGGACAGCAGAGGTGGCTTCAGGTTCTCTGTGAGAAAGAGACAGATGAGCTGGACACTGGTATCTCACACCTGTAATCCTAGGAACTCAGGAGGCTGAGATCTGAGGATCGTGGTTCAAAGCCTGCCTGTGCAATAAAGACCATGAGACTCTCCAATTAACCACCAGAAAATTAGAAGTGGGGCTGTGGCTCCAGTGGTAGAGTACTTGCCTTGAGCTGAGGAGCTGAGGAACAGCACCCAGGCCCAGAGTTCAAGCCCCTCTCCCCCGTCCCCCAATGACAAAACAACAAGAACACCAACAAAAGAAGCAGATAAGGCCCCATGCTACCTTTCTCTAAGACTATTTCAGGGCTATGCAATGATCAGATGCTTGTGGAAAGCTTGAAAGAACTGTTGGCATTACAGTGATCTCACAAAACACTCTGGGGATAGCATTGCAGTCTCTTGTAGAGACCAGAAAAACGCATCATTCACAGAATAAATGTGCTGGCCTGGTGCTGGAGTGGTCAAGATGGAAAGTGTGAGCAGTCCTTCCATCAGCATTAGTCATTACAGAGTAATAAGCAGCACCTCTGTCACACACAGTGCCATTTCACAAGGAAGCAAAACACATTTTACACTTTCACCTTCATTTTAAACTGACATTCCTGGATCTGAACCCAAACTAACATACTGGGATTCTACAGACAAATACACACACACACACACACACACACACACACACACACACACACACACACACACACACCTATTCAAAAAATACACATTAGGAACTCAAGTTCTTGACCACTTCTAAATTGATGAAGCCAACAAAAGTGACAACTGAAAAACAGAGCTCTCTGCCTCCAGCCCCAACCTGAGCAACCCAAACTGCAAAAGTTCTGGTGTCACCACCAAACATAGCATGTGTGCAGTCTGCATGCCTACCCTCTTAGACAACAACACCATGGCAAGAGGTGACAGATTTAAAAAGTCAAGCTTTTTTTTTATTTTTTTGTCAATCGTGGGGGTTAAACTCTGGGCTTGGGTGCTGTCCCCCAGTTCTTCAGCTCGAGGCCAGTGCCCTACCACTTGAGCCACAGTGCCACTTTTGGCTTTTTTCTGCTTATGTGGTGTTACCACATAAGCAATTGAATTCAGAGGCTTATGCATGCAGGGCAAACACCCTACCACTGAGCCAACTTCCCAGCACGTCGTTATTTTTTTCTTCTTTTTTTGGCGGGGGCGTGTCTGGTCGTGGGGCCTGAACTCTGGGCCTGGGCGCTGTCCCTCAGCTCTTCAGCTCAAGGCTTAGTGCTCTACCGCTTGAGCCACAGCGCCACTTCTGGCTTTTTTCTTTTTGCTTATGTGGTGCTGAAGAATTGAACCCAGGGCCTCATGTGTGCAAGGCAAGCGCTCTACCACTGAGCCACCTTCCCAGCCCCATGTCAAGTTATTTTTAAGGCGATATGTCAGCACTTTTCTTTCAAAAGCTTTCAATAAATAAACAGTCTGGGACTTTTATCAGTTAGCTTTATTTTCTAGTAAGATATGTGTATATGTATGTATGTATATGTTTTCATATGTATATATGTTTACATATATTTACACAAGAACAATTGCCTATAGTTAAGTACATCCATGTACATATAGGAAAACCTAACTGCATATATACAAGCATGTAAACTTACATATATGTGAGTTTATATATATGTATATAAATAGACCCACATATGAAGAGAATAATATACATACCAAGTGAATATTTTTCTTTCAATTTTCATCATTTATAATTGATTATTGTGGTATATATAAACATCTACTAATTATTGTTATTACTCTTTTGGGGGGTGGTCATGGAGACTGAACTCTGGGCCTGGGCGCTGTCCTTCAGCTCTTCAGCTCAAGGCTAGCACTCTACCACTTGAGCCACAGCACCACTTCCAGCATTTTCTGCTTATGTGGTGCTGAGGAATCCAACCCAGGGCCTCATGCATGCAATGCAAGCACTCTACCACTGAGACACCTTCCCAGCCCCTTATTACTCATTTTGCTCAACTTTCTTTTGCTTTTTCCTTTTTATTGCTAGTTCTGGGGCTTGGACTCAGGTCCTGGGCACTGTCTCTGAGACTCTGTTCCCAAGGCTAGGGCTCTACACTTGAGCCACAGTGCCACTTCCAGCTTTTTCTGAATAGTTTATTGCAGATGAGAGTCTTGTGGACTTCTTTGCCTGGACTGGCTTCAAACTGTGATCCTCAGATCTCAGCCTCCTGAGGACTTAGGATTATAGGCATGAGACACTGGCACTTGTCTCTTTTGTTTTTGAATTTTGTGCCAGTATTGGGGCTTGAACTCAGAGCCTCATTCTCTCCCTTGGCCTATTGGCTCAAAGCTGACACTCTTACCATTTTACCACCTGGACCATGTCTGCTGAAGACATTTTGCTTGTAAATTGGAGATAAGATTCTCACAAACTTTCCTACACAGACTGGCTTTGAACTGCAATTCTCAGATCAATTGTAGCCTCCTGAGTAGTTGGATTACAGGTGTGAGCCACCAGCATCCAGCTTCAGCATTTTGTAAGTATCAATGTTTTGTAGTCAGGGGTGGCAGAAAATGCCTGCAATCCAAGCTACTCAGCAGGCTGAGATCTGCGGATGTGATTTAAAGCCAGCCTGGGTAGGGAAGTCTGTGAGACTCTTACCTCCAATTAACCACCAGACAACCAAAAGTGGTACTGTGGCTCAAAGTGGGAGAGTGCAAGCCTTGAGCCAAAGAGTTCAGGGAGAGCAGCCAGGCTGAGTTCAAGCCTCATGACCAACAACAACACAACAAAAATGTCTAGCTGAAGATTTTGCTCCATGGTAGACATTGATAAATGATGAATCAAATAAATGATGAATCATATAATAGAGCTGGCAGGTGGGTGTATATAGATGGCAGTTTTTATGTTGGTTTATTGGCCTCTCTCTATGGGAAAAGGTTGATGAAGAGATGACCAGTGCAGTTTTCAGCACAGGGCTTCTTTTTTTTTAAAATTAATTAATTTATTTTTTGTGAACATACTATACAGAGAGGTTACAATTACATGGGCAAGATAATGAGTACATTTCTTATCAAGCATTGCAGCCTCCTCCTTTGTTTACCCTTCACATCCCTTCCCAGCCTCCCCCCGCCCCCCCACCCAATTCTCCCCCCCAAAGTTGTAAAGTTCGTTTTCAACATGACAACTTATACTTCTCATTGTTGCCACGGGTCCATCTGTATCCTCAAAGGACTTGTTTTTCCCCTTCTCCTCCACAGATTATACCGACATCAAATATAGTGAAAGCAGGGTTATACTGTGGGGGAGGGACATACAAAACAACAAAGAAATAATTTTATAAATGCATTAGAAACAAATGTATGAATGAAAAAAACCATTTACATACATATCTAAGGGTTCATTTTCCTAACATCATATTATCTGACCTTTTCTGCTTGACTCATACATATACTAGATATTGCAAATAAGGGAAACCATGGGACCTATGTTTCTTTGGGCTTGGCTTACTTCTCTTAATATAATTTTTTCCAAGCCTTTCCATTTCCTAACAAATGGGGCAATGTCATTCTTCTGATGGAGGCATAGAATTCCATTGTGTATATATACCACATTTTCTTGATCCATTCATCTACTGAGGGGCATCTGGGTTGGTTCCATATCTTAGCTATGGTAAATAATGCTGCAATAAACATAGTTGTGCTGGTAGCTTTAGTGTGGTCTTGTTTGTAAACATTTGGTAAATGCCCCAAAGTAGGATTGCTGGGTCATATGGGAGCTCTATGTGAAGTCTTTTGAGGAACCTCCATACTCTTTTCCAAAGTGGTTGAACAAGTTTATACTCCCACCAACAATGAAGTAAGGTTCCAGCACAGGGCTTCTTGTGGTGGACAAGGAGGAGGAGGCCTGGCTTCTTAACCATGTGGCTTTGAGCCCTCTTCAAATTCCCCCCATCCACTGCTCTTTAGTAGTTTTGCATGCCTGCCAATTCATTTTCCTTTTGGGATACTGACTTCCTTTGCCCTCTCTTTCATGAAACTTTCCCTGAAACTGCCTTTCTCTTTGCTCATACTGCATCTTAAATTATGTCCAATAATTTAAAACTCCATTTATTTACTTGGAAGTACCTAAGATCATACACAATTATTTCTTCTAAACATTGTTGGTTAGACTAGGCCTGTGATCCTGAGATGGACCTCGGGCTTCCCAAAGGATGACCCAGACTAGGCCTTTATTATGGGCTTCCTCTTCCTTCTCACTGTCTCCACCTACCTGCTCTGCCTTTAAAACTCATGCCTATGAAAAACTCCTTTGTTTGCTAAAGCCAATTGGACTTGAGTTTCTGTTGCTTGCCACCAATTCAGTCCTAAGTTACAGTTAAACCTACTTTGAAAAGTGTCAGGAGAAGACTCCAATCCAACAGTCTCCTAACTTAAAATCTAAGTGTCCCTTCCACTGAATCAGTGGCTGTAACTTGGAAGAAGAGAGACCTAGGTGATGGAATAATTTAGAGGCAATTTAAAACAGCAACAACAACAACTATATATATATATATATATATATATATATATATGCTCAGAAGTCATCTGTCAGCACAGCCAAGAAGCACTGGTGGCTTATGCTGTAATCCTAGCTACTCAGAAGACTGAGATCTGAGGATCATGGTTCAAAGCCAGCCTAGGAAGGGAAGTCTATGAGACTTCTATCTCCAATTAACCACCAGAAAGATGTTGAGTTGTAGCTTAAATGGTAGACCTCCACACTCAAGATAAAAGCTAAGAAATGGTGCCCAGGCTCTGAGTTCAAGCCTTAGGTCTAGCATCAAAAAATAAAAATGGAAGTTAGGAGCTGGAAGTTAAAAAAATGGAGCTTGAAAAAGAAGTAAATGTGTTCTGAGAAAGTTCCCTTAAGAGAGTAACACATCCTTAAATCTAAAACAACTTTTTGCTCATGGGCTGCTTTGTTACACTGAGTGCCAAAGATCCAATTATGGAGGATTGAGACTCCAATTTAAAGCACTGCCTTCCACTTTGTGAAAGAAAGTGCTGGCTTCTGAGAGAGTCACAGTGAATAATGCCATGGTGAAATTTTCTTTGTAAGGAAATGACTGACTCCATAAGGTCCATGGAATAAAATTAATTTCCACAATTGCAACAAGCACATAACAGCCACACTTTTGAAGAGGAAAGTTTAGCAATTACGAAGGGAGTGCCACTTTTATATATTGAGTCTGCAGGTCTGCAAATTTCTTGTTGTTGTAAATGTTGACATAATTTTGCACAGATTATAGTTATGTGGGCTATTTTGTTTACAGGTTTCTGGCATAAGAAAATTTAAAAATAGTTTTACATATTACTTCAAAATAAAATGTGGTTTTTAAATGGGTCCTCTGTGCAGATCTTTTCTGAAAACAAGGTGGTAAATAGACAATTGAACAATTACTTGGTAACTGAATCAGAACTGAGAACAGGAGTGCCTCATCTGAATTCAATAAGGAAGTGCATCATGGTTGATTATTAATGTCTGTCATGTCATAGAAATGGGAGGTGGTAGAATGTAACTTAGTTCTCTCTTTCCTATGTCATCCACAAATAATAAAGACCTACAAGTTACATTTCTCCACTTGCACAATCACTCTTACATATGCTCAAATAATTACATTGGCATTTGGCCATTATTGTAGAAATAAAAAGCAATGAATTTGGCTTATTTTGGAAAATAATGCTTACTTTCTGATGGCTGTTTTGATCAACACCTAAGTAGTCAGTGACCTTTCCAAGGAAACGGCTATTTACTTCCATCTAATATAGGTCAATGTGGCGGGCGGTGACTTATGACTTTTACTCATAGGGAGGTAGATTTTTGTGTTCATGTGCCAGTACTAGGGCTTGAACTGAGAGACTGGGTGCTGGCCATTAGCTTTTTGTTTAAGGCCAGCACTTTACCATTTGAGCCACAGCTCACTTCCAGCTTTTTACTGGTTAAATGGAAAAAGAGTCTCATAGACTTTCCCGCTCTGATTGCCTTCCAGCTGTAGTTCTTTGATCTCAGCCTTTTGATTACTTAAGATCACAGGTGGTATGAGTCATTAGTGAAGCATTATTGAAGCACTTTTTTCTGAGAAAAACTGTTATATAGACTTTAAACTTCTTAGACATTCCAGCTTCTCCCAACCCTTGGCTCTACAATCAGGTACTAATTATTTGAGCTTCAATGTCTTCATCTATATTCTGGAGAGACCTATTTTAGCTCTGATAATGCTGCATTGGTATAATGTATGTTAAAAAATGCGTTGGAAATTGAGAAGTACTATAAAGATGAAAAACTTCTGAAGCATTTGCTAAATAAAAAGATCACTCAATTAGAGAGTCCCAAAGCAACATCTATTTCACTTATAATTAAGTGAACTCAATTGTGCCATAGAAAGATGAAAACTCAGCCGAGTGCTGATGGCTCACGCCTGTAATCCTAGCTACTCAGGAGGCTGAGATCTGAGGATCATGGTTCAAATCTAGCCCTGGCAGGAAAGTCGGTGAGACTCTTATCTACAATAAACCACTAGAAAACTGGAAGTGGTGCTGTGCTAGCCTTGAGCTGAAGAGCGCAGGGACAGCGCCCAAGCCCAGAGTTCAAGCCCCATGATCGAACAAAAAAAAAAAAAAGGAAAGATGAAAACTCAGGTCTGATTTATACCTTGATTTGCATAATGCCTTCAGCTTGACTATATGTATGGGCTTATCGAACCACTGTATGGGCCTCTGAGAGCACTCTTCCTGAGTCTTCTTATACTCTTTCATAAAAATATTCTTAGTTGAGCATTAGTAGCTCATGGTTATCTCAATAGATGCAGAAAATCAATTGACAAGGTCCAATACCCCTTTATGATGAAGGTTCTGGAAAAACTAGGAATCCAACAACATTCCTGAATACAATAAAGGCTGTATATGACAAACCTACAGCCAGCATTATACTCAATGGTGAAAAACTAAAGCCATTTCCTCTTAACTCAGGAACGAGACAAGGATGTCCACTCTCCACTTCTCTTCAATTTAGTATTAGAATGGATAGCTACAGCAATAAGACAAGATGCAAACATAAAAGGGATACAAATAGGGAAAGATGAAGTAAAACTCTCCCTCTTTGCAGGTGACATGCTCTTGTATTTAAAGAATCACATGGACTCCATTCCCAAATTACTCAACCTGATTCAAAACTTTGGCAAAGTAGCAGGGTATAAAATGAACCTTCAATAATCAATGGCTTTTCAGTATGCCAACAATGAGAAAAGCGTGGCTGAAATCAGGAAAGCAACTCCATTTGTAATAGCCCCACAAAAAAAAATACCTAGGAATTAACTTAACCAAAGAAGTGAAGGACATCTATGATGAAAACTTTAAAAACTTGAAAAAGGATATCAAAACAGAACTTGGAATGTGAAAAACCTCCCATGTTCCTGGATTGGAAAGGTCAACATCGTCATCGTGAAAACGGCAATACTTCAGAAGGCTATGTACAAATTCAATGCAATATCTATCAATATTCCAAGCGCATTCTTCAAAGAAACAGAAAAGGCAATCCAAAAATTCTTATGGAACAATAAAAGACCCTGAATAGCCAAAATGATCCTTAACAGAATGAACAATGCTGGAGGAATATCAATACCAAATTTCTTTCTCTACTACAAAGCCATAGTAATCAAAACTGCTTGGTACTGGCACAAGAACAGACTTCAGGACCAATGGAATAGAATTGAAAACCCAGAAATGAACCTACAGACCTATAGCCATCTAATCTTTGATAAGGGAGCTAAAAAAATAGAATGGAAGAAAGACAGCCTCTTCAGTAAATGGTGCTGGCAAAATTGGTTAACTACTTGTAGAAAACTAAAACTAGATCCTTCTATATCACCCTGCACCAGAATCAACTGCAAATGGATCAAAGACCTTGGAGTCAAAGCAGACACTCTGAAAACATTACAGGATGGAATAGGAGAAACCCGAGGTCTCCTTAGCACAGGCCAAAAATTTCTTAATAGAGACCTAGAAATACAACAAATCAAAGAAATGTTGGACAAATGGGATTGCATGAAATTGCAGAGCTTCTGCGTGGCACAAGACATAGCTACTAAGATCAATAGAAAGCCCACGGATTGGGAGAAGATCTTCACTAGCCATACACTGGATAAGGGTCTCATATCTAAAATATACCTGGAACTCAAAAAATTAAATCTCCCAACAACAAATCCTCAAAGAAACAACTGCCCAATAAATAAGTGGGCTAAAGACTTACAGAGAGAGGCTGGAAAGGTGGCTCAGTGGTAGAGTGCTTGCCTTGCATGCATGAGGCCCGGGGTTGAATTCCTCAGCACCACATAAGCAAAAAGAAAAAAAGCCAGAAGTGGCGCTGTGGCTCAAGTGCTAGAGCTGAAGAGCTGAGGGACAGCGCCCAGGCCAAGAGTTCAGACCCTACGACTGGACACCCCCCCCCAATAAAAAAAAACAGACTTACAGAGAAACTTCTCTGAAGAGGAAAGAAGGATGGCCAATAGACACGTGAAGAAATGCTCAACCTCCCTAGCCATAAAAGATATGCAAATCAAAACAATATTGAGATATCGCCTCACCCCAGTTATAATGGCCATAATCAAGAACTCTAATAACAGCAGATGCTGGAGGGGACGTGGACAGAAGGGAACCCTACTGCATTGTTGGTGGGACTGTAAACTTCTTCAACCACTTTGGAAAGTAGTATGGAGGTTCCTCAAAAGACTCCACATAGAGCTCTTCTATGATCCAGCAATCCCACTTTTGGGCATTTACCTGAATGATCACAAACAAGACCATACTCAAGCTACCAGCACTATGTTTATTGCAGCATTATTTACCATAGCTAGCATATGGAACCAACCCAAATGCCCCTCAGTAGATGAATGGATCAAGAAAATGTGGTATATATACACAATGGAGTTCTATGCTTCCATCAGAAAGAATGACATTGCCCCATTTGTTAGGAAATGGAAAGACTTGGAAAAAATTATATTAAATGAAATAAGCCAGGCCCAAAGAAATGTAGATCCCATGGTTTCCCTTATTTGCAATAACTAGTATATGTCTGAGACAAACAGAAACTGTCAGACAAGTTGATGTTAGGCGAAATGAACCCCAAATAAGGATTCATATGGTTTTTTTTTCTTTCTTGCGATTGTTTCCAACATATTTATAAGATGATTTCATTGTTGCTTTGTATGTACCTCGCCCAGGGTATAAGCCCTGCTTTCACCGTATTTGATGGTGATATAATTTGTGGAGGGGAATTGAAAAAATAAACTGTTTAAATAGGAATACAGGGGGACCCATTGCAACAATGAGATGTACAGGCCTTTATGTTGACAAACGAACTTTACAAGTTTGGTGGGGGTTGGGAGGAGGATTGGGTGGGAGAGTAGGGGGAGGATGGGAAGGGATGGGAAGGGGAAACAAAGGAGGAGGCTACAATGCTTGATAAGAAATGTACTCATTATCTTGTCCATGTAATTTTAACCCCTCTGTACAGTATTTTCACAATTAAAAAATACAATATAAAATAAAAAAACCCATTCTATAAAAACACACTAAAAAAAGAGAAAAACGAACTTTACAACTTTGGCAGGGGGTAGGGGTGTAGAGGGGTAGATGGGGGTGAGGATGAGGGTGAGAGGGGTGGAGAGGGGAAGGGATGGTATAGGGAAACAAAGGAGGAGGCAACAATGCTTGATAAGAAATGTCCTCACTACCTTGCCCATGTAATTGTAACCCCTCTGTATGGTATTTTCACAATTAAAAAAAAAAGGAAAGAAAACGTGGTATATATACACAATGGAATTCTATGCCTCCATCAGAAAGAATGACATTGCCCCATATGTTAGGAAATGGAAAAACTTGGAAAAAGTTATCTGAAGTGAAGTAAGCCAGGCCCAAAGAAAAATAGGTCTCACGGTTTCCTTTGTTTGCAATAACTAGTATATGCCTGAAACCGTCAGATAAGTTGATGTTAGATGAAGTGAACCCCAAGATAAGGACTCAAATGATTGTTCTTTCTTGCTGTTGTTTCTAATATATTTATAAGATGATTTCTTTGTTGCATTGTATGTCCCTCCTCCATGGTATAAACCCTGTTTTCACTGTATTTGATGTCTGTATAATTTGTGGAGGAGAAGGGAAAAAAAGAAATTTTTAAATAGGGATACAGATAGACCCATTGCAACAATGAGATGTACAAGACATGTTGAAAAATGAACTTTACAACTTTGGCAGGGGGGTCAGGACTAGAGGAGGAAGGACTGGGGGGGAAGGGCATGTGGAATGGGGGCTAGATAGGAATTGATAGGAAGGGGAAACAAAGGAGGAGGCAACAATGCTTGGTAAGAAATGTACTCATTACCTTGCCCATGTAATTGTAACCCCTCTGTATGGTATTTTCACAATAAAAATTTACAAAAAAAAAATAGAATACTCCTCAAACCCTAGCTAGGCCATTAGAGGAGGCCTCATGCCTTCGTTACACTATGAGAGTAGGCCTTCTAACTAGGAATACAGATGATGTGAGAAAGAAGAGTTCTGCAAACTAAGAACAGCATATTGTATTCAGGGACACCTAAGAAACAAGTAACTACAAAAACATGATCTATGTTCACAAAAGACAAAATGGAGCATCATGCCAGGGAGGAACATGACAGAGCTACTCAATTTCCAAGAGACAGAAAGAGGACTGAGAAGAAGTGTGTGCTCACTCAAAGATCACTTAATACAGCACTTCCATGCTTCACCTCCTTCAAAGACACACTTTCAGTGATCTGCTTCTTGGAGTTCATCCCCACACTCAACTCCTTTCTCCAAGTCTCCATCTTTACTTGTATCGACAGGAATGGTGGACCTGCCTCACCATCGCTTCCCTGTGGGAGAGAGGAGGGGGCACTTCCTGGTAATGAGGGAGTCCCCGTGATGGCACCCACAACAAGACACATCAGACCAGGTAAATGGAGGTCCGCTCGGCCATGCCACTGTAGCAGGTGCAGTGCTGGTTTGGGAAAGGCAGCAGTGAATGTGGCTCCAGGTCCATGACCACCAGAGGACACGGTGGAACTGACCAACCCCAGGGCCATACTGGGGAAGGGTAGCAAGAAGGCCTCTGTGGCATGCCTCCCTGTTCATTCTCCAGAGGGCTCTAAGGCACCATGCATCCAGGTTTCTATAGCTCTGCAAGTGTGCACGCGAGTTCCCTCATCCAGCTTCCCGTGCTTTCACATATTTTTCCGGTCCCTTGACTCCCGCTTCTGGTTCCATGTGTGTGTGTGTGTGTGTGTGTGTGTGTGTGTGTGTGAAGTGGCCCACTTACCTTGAACCAGCCGGAGCCTGGGAGGGCATCAAATACATGTGTGGTAACACACCCGCATGGTCTAGGATGATGGAGATCCATGTAGCCAGGCCAAAGACACCCCTGGGTTTCCCATCGCAGGGGCAGGTGTAGCACCAATTGGGGGAGGAGAGCAGCGAACACAAACTGGGTCCTGAGACCATCCGTGGATGCAGGGGAACCAAGCAACCTCAGGCCGGAGCCAAGGGAGGATGCAGGGCAGACTCTGAGCATCCTGCTTCCTTCTTGGGTGGCCGCTGTGGTTGTGTGTGTTCAGGCACATCCGGGTCTCCATGAGTGTGTGCGTGTGTACATGCGAGTCCCTCACCAGCGTGCATGCTTATGTGCATAGCACATACATACTCTCACCTTTGTGTGCACGTGCGCCCCTTCCTCACATTTCCGGGCTGGGTTTCTTAATCTCCCGAGAGGCTGGAGATTAACAAAAGGGTTGAGAATGTTGCTTGGTGGTACAGTGCTTGCCTAGCATATGCATGAAACCCTGGGTTCGATTCCTCAGTACCACACAAACAGCAAAAAGCTGGAAGTGGCACTATGGCTCAGGTGGTAGAGTGCTGGCCTTGAGCAGAGAGGCTCAGGGTAGTGCCCAGGCCCTGTGTTCAAGTCCCAGGATTGCAAAAACAACAACAAAGCTCACTGGAAAATGGGGTACAAAAACTATTTTATAGATAGTGCTCCAACCCAGCAGGGTGCCATGCTAGACTCCCCCCCCCCCCCACTGGACGCTTCCAGCAGAAACTGGTAAAGTCTCACCTCAGGTCTAGGTTACAGTGATCATGGGTCCTCCAGCCTCTCAGGAGATATAGAAGCCCAGCCTGGAAGTGTGAAGGAGGGGCGCGCACACATGGTGAGAGCATGCACGAACGATGCGAATGAGCATACACTGTGGTGTGGGACACTCATGCACGCACGCACATACACGCAGACTTGGATGAGCCTGGACCCACGAGCAAAGAGCCCACCCAAGAAGGAAGTGGGAAGCTCAGAGTCTGCCCTGCATCCTCTCCCAGCTCCGGCCTGAGGTTGCTTGGTTCCACTGCATCTACTGACAGTCTCAGGACCCAGGCTGTTTTCACTGCTATCCTCCCCCAACTGGTGCTGAACCTGCCGGTGCTCCAGGAAACCCAGGGATCTCTTTGCCTTGGCTGCATGGATCTCCTTCGTCATAGTCATGTGGATGTGTGGCCGCGCATGCCTTCGGTGCCCTCCTGGACTAGGGCTGGTTCAAGGTAAGTGGGCCACTTCCCCGCACCCCACCACACCCCCCTACCCCACCGCGGTGGAACTGACCACCCTGGGGCCATACCAGGGAGGGAGGGCAGCCAGGCCTTCGAGACCCTCACCTTCATTCTCTGTGGGCGTCTAGGGCACCGCGCGCGTCCAGGTCTGGAAGTGCGCATGCGTGACCCCTCACCCAGCTTCCGGTCATTTCCCGCGTGCTTCCGGTCAGCGGCTGGGGTGGGGGGTGCGGGTTGGGGTGGGGGGTGAAGTGGCCCAGTTACCTCGAACCATCCCGAGCCAGGGAGGGCATCACACCATGTGCGGCCACATGTCCACATGGACTACGAGGATGGAGATCCGCGCAGCCAGACCGGAGACACCCATGGGTTCCCATCCCAGAGGCAGGTGCATGCAGGATGGCAGCGAACGCGGCCTGGGGCCTGAGACTGTCGGGGGAAGCATTGGAACCCAGCAGCCTCAGCCGGAGCTGAGAGAAGATGCAGCGCAGACCCCGAGCATCCTGCTTCCTTCTGGGGTGGCCGTGTGGTCGCGCGAGTCCAGGCTCATCCGGGTCTGCGTGCGTGTATGTGCGCACGCGCGCATGTGTGTCCCTCATCAGCGTGTACGCGCATGCGCATTGCACGTGCGTACCTCTCACCCTTATGCACATGCGGCATGCCCCGCCTTCACGCCTTTGGGCTGGGCTTCCTAATCTCCTGAGAGGCTGGAGGTTAAGGGCTGCAAATGTGGTTTAGTGGTACAGTGCTTGCCTAACACATACATGAAACCCTGGGCTCGATTCCTCAGTACCACATAAACAGCAAAAAGCTGGAAGTGGCACTATGGCTCAGGTGGTAGAGTGCTGGCCTTGAGCACAGAGAGGCTCAGGGACAGTGCCCAGTCCATGAGTTCAAGCCCCAGGACTGGCAAAAAAGAGAATAAAGCTCACTGGAAAATGGGGTATAAAACTATTTTATAGATAGTGCTCCAACCCAGCAGGGTGCCATGCCAGACCCTCTATTGGATGCTTTCCAGTAGAAACTGGGAAAGTCTCACCTCAGGTCTGGGTTCCAGTGATCGTGGGTCCTCCAGCCTCTCCAGAGATTGAGATTAAGAAGCCCAGCTGGGCAGTGTGAGGGAGGGGCACGCCTGGCGCACTCACACCTGCAATGCACATGAGCATGCATGTTGCACACTCACAAGCACGCAGACCTGGATGAGCCTGGGTGCCCACGACCACAGCAAGGAAGCGGGAGGCTCCGAGTCTGCCTGGCATCCTCTCTCGGCTCCTGCCTGAGGCTACTTGGTTCCACTGACTCCACCAACAGTCTCAGGACCCAGGCCGTGTTCACTGCCGTCCTCCTCCAACTGCACCTACCGCTGCTACACAAAACCTAGGAATCTCTTTGCTTTGGATGTGTGGCTCTCCATCCTCATAGTCCATGTGGGCATGTGATTGCCTATGCGTGTGATGGCTCTCAGGCTGTGGCTGCTTCCAGGCAAGTGGGCAGTGTGAACCCTGCTAGTAGAGCCATCTCTCTAGACGGCCCCTATCCATGGTAAGTGAGACACCCATACTCATACTCCCCTTCCTTCCTCTCTTCATCTTCTTCTCTGTCCCTCTGCAGGAGCCATCCTAGAAAAACCTATTTTGAGTGAAGTGGCCCAACTCATCTTCCCTTGCCCCCATACCTTCTGCCAGCCCCCCTTCCCAGTGTCATCTGGCCCACCAGCACCTCATTCTTCTGACCACCCAGCCCCATGTCCACCTCTGTCCCATGGCCACAGCATTCCCTGTGCCCCTCCCCATGTGTTGGTTTAAGGATGTGTGGACCCCCCTGTGGGAGTCAACTCTAGATAACCAGGTTCCAAGGTAAGTGGGCCACACTTCCCATACTCCTTCCCAGCCTGACCCTCAACCCCAACCCAGCCCCACCCCTTCTATTGTGGGAAGATATATGGGTAAGGGGATATATGTGTGTACAAGAGGACATATTAGTTGTAGCAGTCAGCAGAGAAGGAAGGTAAGGGCTCATGGTCTACCCTCTTCCCTCCTGGCTATGGTCTCTGTGATCTGGGGTTTTCCATTTCCCTATATCCACTGGTGGAGCTATGGATATAGCCGCCTCCCCAAACAGCTGCAGCCCATGTTGCATGGTGTTGGTTCCTGAGGGCCTCTTCAGCTTCCCCACAGGCAGATATTCCAGCTGCAGTAGCCATCCTTGGGCAACCCAGATTCAATGTAAGTGAGGACCCTTCCTTACCTCCCTTCATTTCCCTCTTCTCCATTCTCTCCTCTGCTACTGTGTGGGAGCATCTCTAGGCAATCCTCTTTCAAGTTAAGTGGGCCCAACCTTACTTTATGGCCCCCTAACCCCAACCCACTAGGCCCCACAGCAACCCCACTAGCCACCACCTCAACCCCCTCTCCCAACTACCACCCTGCCCATCCCTACCCTACCCTGTGCTTTCCCCACCCCACCCCATGCTGTCCCACCCTCACCCTGTCTTCCCATCCCCCACCCTGTGCTCCCCCTCCTCATGCTTCCCCACTCCAGTGACTCCCCCACCTCAACCATGTGCCTCCCGCTACCTACACCAACCCTGTCCCCCCACCTCAGGCCATCCTAATATGCACTGGTGAGGGGAGGTGCATGGGCACGAACCCACATTTCTGATGAGATAGGCCTGGATCCATGTATCACAGTCACTGGAGCTGGGGGTCCCTTGGTTTCCCAGTTATCTTCTTGGAAGATAACTGGGGCTAGAGCTGTGGGCTTTGCCTCCTCAATTGGTGCTGTATGTGCCAAAGCTACATGGAGCCCAAGGGATTTTCTGGTTCACCATGTGTCCTTCACCTTCCTGCTCAGTGTGGGCCCAGATGCGGGATCCAAACCCAGATAACACCAATTCGAGGTAAGTGAGTCCCATACCTTTCATTTCTGTCTTTTCCATTTTCTCCACTGCTTCCCATGGGAGCCAACCCTGATCAGCCCTGTTTTGAGTTAAGTGGGCCTAGCTTCTCTTGCCAGGCCCCTACATCCTCTGCCAGACCCCACAACCTATCTGGCTGTGTTGACGTGTTATAGTGGATACAAGAGAAGGAAGGCCAGGGATGGAGCCTGCACCACCTTTTCTCTGGGCTATTACCCAGGGTTCGGAGACTGACAGTTTAGATGCAGTCACCTTCCCCAACCAACTGAAACAAGGAGAACTTGTCCAAGGGCCTTGTCATCTTCAGCTGGTAGAATTCCATCTTCTTGGTCCACGTCTTCTCAGGTGTCAGTGCCATCCCAGATGCCCTTGCTTTGAGATAATGGGCCATGTTACCCCTCCTTAGAAATGGATGATGGGCAAAGAGTTGTATGCATTTGTGTTTACACATTCACACAAATGAACATACATGAAGCCATATTGGGCTGGAGATGCACTATAGAAGAGCTAAGAGAAGGCAGGCCTGTTCTTGGAGTCGGCCTCCTCTCTGTGCTCATATTTTCTCCCAGCTATAACCCATGGAGCTTGGGGTGATAGGCCTGGAATGGGGAACGCTGCTGCCCTCCCCCAACCAATGCTTCTCCTGTTACAGAGAGTTGCCCGGTGGCCTGTTCTTCACCTTGTGGATTACCTTTGGTTGGTCTCTCCATGTAGGGCCAGGGTGCCACTGCCATCCCAAATGCCCAAGATTCCAGGTAAGTGGGCCTTTTTCCACCATTCATGGGAATCATTCACAGGTGTGGCATTGTGTGTGTGCATATACAAGGTTGAAGAAGGCACATATGTATGGCTGAATTTGCCTCTTCTTGTGCTGTTGAGGGCCCAAGGGAATGAAGGCTGGGGATGGAGTCTTTCATGCCTTCCAAGGTATGGTCTGTAGCTGGGATTGTGGGCTTGATGAGGATGCTGCTGGCATTCACATCTAGTGTTTCACCTGCTACAGGGAAGTCCTGCATGGTGAACTGTATTTTTTCACCTCACAGACATCCATATTCCTGGTCTGGGTGGGCCCAAGTGTGGGTACCATCCATGGATGCCCCCATTTTGAGGTAAGTGGGTGTCCTTCTGCCTTAACCCTGAGGAAACCTTAACCCTGAGGAAACCAAATCATAGGTGAGGGGTTGTATGCATGCATATGTACAGCTGATCACAGGAATGCACGTCAGTGGTACCTGATTAGCCTGGCTATGTGCTATATTGGAACCCAATAGAAGAAAGGCCAGAGCTTGGAGACTGTCCCAGCTATAGCCTATGTAGTTCGGGGTTGTGGGCTTGGAGTGCTGCTGCCTTCCCCAACCAGTGCCTCTTCTTCTAAATGGGAGGTCATGCCAGGTGGCCAGTTCTTCACCTTGCAGACTATTCTTCTGCTGGATCCATCCTATAGACACAGGTTCTAGTACATCCCAGATGCCCAAGTATCAAATGAGCCTGTTCCTTACATTGTGGGGAGTGATTGCAGTGTGGTTGTATGTAACATTAGTGTGCGGCGTGCACTAAGTGTGGTCAGGTTTGCCTCTTCATGTGCTTTTTTGAGCCAAAGGGAAGGAAGGCTGGGAATGGTTTTTCATGCCTCTCAGGCTATGACTTGTGTAGCTCGGGGTTATGGGCCTGGACAGCAGATGCTGCCACCCTCCTCAATCAGTGTTTCATCTCTCAACAGGGCAGTCATACCTGAGGGCTGCTTCAACTTCAGCTCTATAACCTCTTTGTGGTGTTGTGGGTCCAGTGGCAAGTGCCATCCTGGATATCTGTAATTTGGGGTAAGTTGACTCCCACCCCATCCCCTGTGCAAAAAGAATCGTGTGTGAGAGGTTTTGCAGACATGCAAAGTAATGTACATACATGGTGCCTCAGTTGTCCCACATATCTGCCCAGCTAATGCCTGTGTTTCCCGAGATTATTGATATGGAACAGGAGATGCTGCCAGCACCTTCCCTAACTAGTGCTTCACCTGCTTCAGGGAGTTCATGCCTGAGGGCTTCTTGCTAATCTTAAGGAACTCTGAATTCCTGGTCTGTGTCAGGCCACAGCAGGTGCCATTCCACATGCCCCCCATTTCATGATAAGTTAGACCTCTTCTGCCACTCTGTGGGAACTGAATCACTGGTGAAGGGTTATGTATGTGTGTACACACATTCACAGGAGGGTATGTACAAGGTGTCAGATTGGACTGGCTGTATGTGATATTATAGGACCCAATAGAAGGAAGGTTTGGGGCTTCCTTGACACAGGGGTTGCCTTGTGTCAATATTTAGCTGTGCCCTGTATAGCCCAGGGTGTGGGATTGGAAGTGGGGATTCTGCCACCCTCCCGACCAGAACTCCTCCTGTTATAGGGAGAACATGCCCTGTGCCTTGTTCTTTGCCTCATGAACTAACCTGTAGGCCCAGGTGACAATGCCATTCCAGATGCCCTAGTTTTGAGGCAAGTAGGACCACTCCTCCTTTGTGGTGACTGTATGTGTGTACACAATTTTGAGGGACACATGAACCTGTGGCCAGATTTTCCCACACAGGTGCTGATGCCAGCCCAAGAGAAGGAAGGCTTAGGGAGTAGGTCTTTCATGTCTCCCTTGCAGCATATGGCCTCTGTTGCTTGGGGTTAAGGGGCTGGAGCTCAGCACAGGGCTGTGCTCTCTAACCAGTGCTTAACCAGTTGCAGGAAGGTCACACAAGGCAGCCTGATTTTCTTCACTTTGGGACCTCTTGCTTCCTGGTCCAAGTTAGCCCAGGTACAGGTATATCTGCCTATGTCCTTGTTTCTCAGTAAGTGATTCCAGTCCCTGTGGGAACTGTGGGAACCCAGTTGTGAGATGGGTGTGCATGTGTGTACACACACTCACAGGAGGGTACAAATGAGGTGCCAGAGTAGCCTGGTTGTGCACTATATTGAACCCAGAAGAAGGGAGGCCACAGCTTAGCTAGCTAATATCAGTGTAGCCCTGGGAAGCTTCCACTTCAAGATAAGTGGTTCCCCTCCCTCCATTGCCCTGTGGAAACTGAATTGTAGGTCAGGGATTTTGCATGTGTATACACATGTTCCTATGAAAACACTTATGTGTTTCTAAATTAGATTGATGATGTGTTTTATTGGACCCAAGAGAAGAAAGGCTAGGGTTGGAGACTGTAAAACATCCTTCACAGCCCTGTGGAGCCCTGGTTATAGGCCTGGAACTTGGGGTGTTGCTGCCCTTTCTAAATAGTGCTCCTTCTGCTACAGGGAGGTCATGCCAGGTGTCCTGGTCTTCACCTTTTGGACTACTTTTCTTGTTGGTAGGCCCATGTGCCAGTACACACTTTCACAGGAGGTCACATACATGATGCTGGATAGGCCTGGTTGTGGGAATATTGGGCCAGGAAAAGGAATACCAGGGCATGGAGACTGCCTTGTGTCTATACCTCTCTAATGCCCATGTAGCCTGGGGTTATGTGCCTGGAGCTGGGGATGTTGCCACTTTCCTAACTTGTCACCTGCTACAGTGACTTCATGTCCAGGACCTGTTCTTCTCTTAAAGGAACTCTTTATTCATGATTTGTGTCATGCCAGGGGCTGGTGTCATCTGAGATACACCCATTTTCAGGTAAAGATTGCATCCCCTTCAGCCATCCTGTGGGAACCCATTCATGGATGTGGTGTTGCTGGCATGTGTATATATGATTGCACCTATGTGGTACCAGTTGGACTAGAGGTGGGCTCTAGAGGGCACAAGAGATGGCATGTTGGAGCTTGGAGTATATTCATCACCCTTCCCAACTATGGCCTGTATACTGGGATTATGGACCCTGAGCTGAGGATACTGTTGCCTGCCCCATGCAGTGCTTCACCTTCCACAGGGAGGTCATGCCTGGTATCCTGTTTTTCTTCATCTTGTAAAACTTCCACCTTTGAGATCTGTGATAGTCTGGTGCAGGTACCATTCAAGATGCCACCAATTCAAGGGAAGCTGTTCCCCTCCTGCCTGGCCCTGTAAGAACTGACTTGCAAGGCAAGATTTGTATATACACAAATTCCCATGAAGGCACCTGTGTGGTTCCAAATAGCCTAGCTGTGCCTGTGTGTGCACATGTTCATAGGGAGGTTAAGTAGGTGGTGCCAGATAGACCTGGTTAACAGGCTATATTGGAACAGGAGAAGGAAGGCCAGGGCTTGGAGACTGCCCCACATCCACACTTGGGTAATGCCTGTGTAACCCAGGATTGTTGGCCTGGAGCTGGGTATGCTACCACTCTCCCTAACTAGTCCTTTACCTGCTACAGTGAACTCATGCCTGAGGGCCTCCTTCATTCACCTCCAGGAACTCTGTCTTTCTGGTCTCTGGGCCCAGAGGCTGGTGTCATTCAAGATACCACTATTTTAAAGTAATATTTGCCCCTTCCCACTACTCCATGGGAACCAAATTTTGGCTGAACTGATGTGTGCATGTATACACAGAAATGCATGGATATGGTGCCATATTAGACTAAAGGAGGGCTTTAGAAGTCACAAGATATGGCACGATGAAGATTGTAGTGTGTCTACCACCCTTTTCAACTGTGGCATGTATACTGGAATTATGAACGCAGAGTTGAGGATGCTGCAACTCTCCCCATTCAGTTCTTCTCCTCTCACAGGAAGGTCATGCTCAGTGGCCTGTTCTTCACCCCATGGTCTGTCATCTTGCTATTCTGGGCCTTTGGTAGGCCCATGTGCCAATGCCATCTGAGATGACCAAGTTTCAAGGTAAGTGCATCTGCTTGCCCCTTCTTGGGAACCGATTGCTTGGTGGGTTGTGTGGGTATGTGGTTTTGCTTGCACTTGTGTGCACAAGTTTGAGGGACACAGTTTCATCTTTTCATGTTGTATTGCACAACCACAAGAGAAGGAAGGCCAGAGACAGAGTCTTTCAGGTCTTCCTTCCAGACAGTGTCTTGTGTTGCCTGGGGCTATAGGCCCAAAGCTGGGCATGCTTCCACGACTCCCAGCCAGTGCGTCATCTGCTATAGTGCCAATGGACTGTTTTTCTCCATTTTAGAACCTCCCTGCTTCCTTGTCTAAATTTGACCAGGTGCCAGTTCAGGACAGGGGTTTTGTGTTTGTATACACATGTTCACAAGAGGGCACTTATGGGTGCCAGATAGTACTGGTCATGGGCTATATTGGACTCAGGAGAAGGAATCCCAGGGCTTGGAGACTGCCCCATGTCCATATCCTTCTAATGCCTGTGTAGCACAGGATTATTGTCCTGGAGCTGGGGATGCTGCCATCCT
The DNA here is from genome assembly GCF_019054845.1 of Dipodomys spectabilis. Lineage (NCBI taxonomy): Eukaryota > Metazoa > Chordata > Mammalia > Rodentia > Heteromyidae > Dipodomys > Dipodomys spectabilis. The sequence goes on from NW_024870757.1 coordinate 4,620,691, forward strand.
CCCTAACTAGTCCTTCATCTGCTATAGTGAGTTTGTGCCTGACGACCTCCTCTTGTTCATCTGGAGGAACTCTGTCTTCTTGATTTGTGTTGGCCCAGTGGCCAGTGCTACCCAATTTACCCCCATTTTTGACCTTCAGTTTCCTGGTTCATGTCTGCCTAGGTGCCCGTGCCTTCCCAGATGCACTGATTTCATGGGATACACCCTGCCTTGCTCAGGCTCAGTGGTGAGGACTTGTTGGGAGGGTTGTTTTTTTTTTTCACTTCAGTGACTTCAGGGCTCAAATGCAAACAAAGAGGCAGGTCATGCTGACAATCCCAGCACTTGAGGCTGAGGTAGGAAGATTGTAAGCTTGAAGTCAACCTGGGTTACTTTCCTCAGACAAAAAGAGAAAATATTAGGAAGTAGTAAGTGGTGGTGAACTTGAAGTTATTTCACAAATGAAGGTCCTTAAGGTTTCTTATACCTTTTACTTCCTTGCAAAATTTTCTAATGAATTAAAAATCATCAGAAATAATGATGACAATGCATATTAAATATGTGATATACTGCTTTATATTATATATGAAATTTTCTTCATGAACTTGAGCTAGTGGTATTGATAACTTTCACTCTTCCATATGCAGTTGGCTATGGATACAGTTTGCATCCGTGTCCACATATATTCTTATACAGCCCTTCTCCAGTCATTTGGTATTGTCCAGTATAATTTAACTTTGCCCTAGTCTGACAAATGTGGTATCTCTTTATTGTTCCTGATTGAATATTTTTCATATTTCTTGCCCTATCACGTCTGCCTTTTTTGTGAATTGCATGCTCAGATATTTTATTCAATCTCATGTATCCTATCAATCATCTTCTTAACTGAAATACTCCTTTTTGAATACATACTATTTAAATGTCTTCAACCTTAAGAACACGTTTATATATTTTCTTGATGTCACTTACTGAACAAAAGTTGTTGGTTTAATATAAATATATTTATTGGTATTTTCTTACATATATATTTATTTCCTTGGGGAACTTGCCATTTTTAAAATACACTATTCTTAAGCTTCCAAGTGTTGCTTTCTACCTTTGCCTCTTTGTTTATAAGAATTGTTTGCAAAGCCTTTAAGTCAAGGTCTTTTTTGTATCTTATTCATATAGATAGCTTGCTAGCCCCAGTGGTTGTTTATTCAGTAATCTAGTATCATATCTCAGGATTCTACTTAGGCTTTTTTCTCAGTTCTCTACACTGTGTCCTTATTCTGTTTCTTCAGTTTTAACATCACACTGTCTTGACTATTATGCTTTAGTGTAGCAAATCTTCATGTGAGATATGATGTGTCCCCAAAATAGTTCTTCCACATTCTTTGAGTCTTTGATCTTTCGTAATCCCTCCTCTCCTCTATTACTGGGGACCAAACCAGGGTCTCTTGCATTCAAGGCAGGCACTCTTATCATTCAGCAACTCACCTCTTAACTTTGAGGAGCAACAGTCACTGGTTCCAGGTGAGGTTTGGAGAAGTTTCCTTTCCTCTCCCCTCTTCTTCTCTTCCCTTCCCTCTCCTCCCCTCCCTTCTCCTCCTCTCTACTCTTTTCTTTTGTGCCTGTACTGGGTCTTGAACTCAGGGCTTCAGTGCTGTCCCTCAGACTTTTAGTTCAAGTCTAATGCTCTACCACTTGAATCACAGCTCTATTTACATTTCCCTTCTGCTACCTGCCTATTTTCAGGTTTGGCTGGAAGCTTTAGTGAGGTAAGGAATGCTCAGAGCCATGCCTTAGCGCTGAGCTTCAGGTTATGAATGGGGCTCAGGATAGCTCGTTC